>NW_027270914.1:1862500-2105000 GCF_040938485.1 Diadema antillarum
GTTCACCTGAACCAAAGATGTACAAGGTATTCACAGGAACAGTCCTCAAGAAGAACTACTGAAGAAACATGACAAAGATAAGGCCAAGAAAGATATAAGTGCTAGCAGTGCAGGTAAATACCAAGCTCTAAAAGGGACTGGTGTTTAAATCCAAACTATGAACCTTATTTTACTTTTTTCAACAAAATAAGCAGAGGGGGGGGGGGTCACTGGTTTTGTTGAAATTATGAAACTAAGTGAATAAAAACTTCTTTGAAATATAGCAGGCTTTATACTGTGCAAGCCATGACAACATATAAATAATAGACAAACACACACACACACACACACACACACACAAATGAAAATCCTGCCAGTCCACTGGTAACTATGAAGGATCAAGGGCCCTGATGTCACAAGGTGTTTTGAGACGGGTTGAAGTGACAATGATTGCAGTAAACTCTGGGAGCAGCATGTAGCAAGACCAGAGTTTTTATTGGACACAAAATTGCAAGTCCATGAGTTTATAATAAAAAAAAAAAAATCTTTCTGCCAATTGTTACCTTTGGTTTTTGAGGGTTTTGGGGTTTTCTTTTTAATCCAAACCAGTATGGGCCATGGTACTTTAATTTTCTGAATTGCACAGATGTTGTACCTATGTAATAGCCTTCGAAACTTGTCAAAGTGTATTAACTTAGAATTCATTTAGAACTAATCAAATATATCAGAATTTATCATATCAAAATGGATTTAAAACTTATTTAATTCATTAAAATATATTAGAAGAAAATTTATTAAAACATTTTAACAACTGTGTGTGATGAAATTATATCTTCTCATTTACTGAAGTATGAAACTATTGTGGGAATAAGACAACCGTGTTAAGTGGTTGGAACGATAACACTACTGCTTTGTAAATTCACCACTTAACCCGTTGACAGACTGATTACGTTATAACACACATTTCCCATAGACACCTGCCCGAGTATACCCGGGACTCATCTTCAATGGGTTAATTAGGGGTATAGAGAGCTGTGCAGTGGTCACGTTTGTGGTTGCTGGCCACCTTACCTCCTGTCTGATGACTAAGGCTCCATGCATGGTTAGAGGCTTCTTGGTATCTGGAGCTCCCTGGGCAAATCCTACAAACAGATGATGAGATCATACCACTCTTGGTCATTTAGTCTATACATCAAGCTCTGTGTTTGATCTTACAAAAGACATTCTGTTAGGACAGAATTGTTACAGAATTGTGACACAATTAACATATCTTTTGGTTGGGCTTTATTCTTTCACATTCCACTACATACGAGCACATGCAACATGATGTAGCTTTTTCTGATACTTAAAAGATACAACAGCAATGGATCAAGGAACTAATGACAAAAAAAAAAAATCAAATTTACATCTCGTTTTCAAACTTAGCTAACCCATTTCTGGAGACTGCTTCCTGTTTTCTTGATGACATCTATTTCTTTTTTCTATGTTTTCTTGATACAGCTATCAAATCATTTTTTCCATGATCTTGCTCATGACAGATCCAAAGTGCAGTGTTTCAACAACTCCTCAATGTTTTATTCATTATTTGCTTAGCGCTTACAACTTTCACACAAGTCAATCTCTTCTTTTTGTGGTAAATTCCAGCCAGAAACCAACCTGCTAAGGCAGAGCTTCTCTTGAGGAGGCCCAGGGACACATCTGCCATCAGATTGGTCTTGGTTGCTATGGAGACCGTTTCCCCATTGGCTGGCATGAAGCACTTGATTTCTGGAAGTAAAAAGAGACACATAATAACAAACTTGAGGTCACAACTTTGCAGTTTTCACTCGCCATGTATCTATTATCTTATTATCTCCTCTTCACTTCAATCCATATCTCTTGACGGTGAGAATGAGCTTCCTTTTCATCACAACCAGGAAGATACGATCATGGGTTTTAAAATGAAAATAGAATTACATATAAAAAAATTACAGTCCTTGGTTCAGGCGAGCTAAAGAGAAAAATACTGTACAAGGTGTGTGATGGAACTTACTGAATTCACCAGAGATCTTCTCCTTGAGAAACTCCATTTTTTTAGCCTCCCCGTGGACCAGGATGACATTTTGAGGTTCACACATCCTCACCAGCTGCATTATTCCTTTGGCATCAGCATGGGCACTGTACACACCAACCAAAGATAAAATATATGAATTCAAACGACTTTTAGAATCGAAGGGAACAAGAAACAAACTCTTGTATTGGAAGGGTAGGGGGTTAAGGGTAAAAGATACAGGAGGGTCAAGGGAACTGATAGGGTGTATAGGATCTGAACGATTGCAAGGTTGAGTCCAACCTAGATGAGCTGATGCTCACTGTATTTTTAAAGAAGCTGTGTCACATACGACGACAAATCTTGCATTTAAGCATTCATAAGAGAATGTGCCAGCAACATATTTTGGCCACATATTCTGTGTACACACGGCCAGTTGACAAGTTGGTGTGATTACATTTTAACAGGTAATTGAGATTGTAGCTATGCAATCATAATTTGACAGTTGCCTTCTCATGACACTCATGTGTTCTTTCTTTATGTGTGTTAATTCAATCCCTTAAAAAAAGTCTTTGAAATGCAAAGCAATAACCAAGATGCCCTGAAAATTGAAGAAACTTTGGAAGGCTATGTGAATGGAACAGTAAATGTGGAAGGTCCAAAAACATGATGCATTGTAAACACTAAGGAATAAATGGGTTCAAGATGATAACATGACACCTGCCAGTTTCTGACCACCCCAATGTACCACATAATTTTTCCACATAGCTACATGTAAATCTTCACAGATCCCTTGCTTTTTCTATTACACATTAAAAAAAAAAATCACATTTGTTGAGGTCCCTACCCTTTCAAAAACTGAACTTTCAAAGAAATCAAATCTTTAGGCCATATCAGCTGTTTTTTTCTATAAAAAAGACTAGGATGATGCTTGATAGATAAATAATGTGCAATTCCTTTAGCACCATAGCTTTAAAGTAGCACCTTCATGAACATGGAAAGAGGCATGGACATGAAGACCATTCACATGTAATGCACTCTTACCTGAATGACATGTACTGCACTGAAAGCTTGACATCAATCTTTGGAGGAAAATGACAAATTGAATGGAAGAATTGATAAATGATATTCAGTGGGTGTCAATCTCAGATTGTGACTGCCTGTATCAACATGTATGTAACAGCAGAAGACTGAAGGGAGAGAAAACTTCATTTTCTAGGACTGACGGGACAACTTAACCCTTTGTGTGCTAGTTTGGCTGCTGATTGGCACAGAAAACCCAGTGCTGTACACACTGTCCAAAGTCCCTGGCATAAAAAGGCTTAAATATCTGTTTATTATTCTGATACATATCTGATAATTATGTAGCTGATTGCATCTTTGGAACAATCAAAACACACAAAGCAAAGCTGAGTGTTTTTGAACTGTTCCAAATTTATAGAGATTAGATAGAGTTACTAACACTCAACCAAATAATGTGCTTTATTTGACCTAAAAATGATGAATTGATTTAAATTCCACAGCAGCCATTTTCACAAAACTCCCAGGCCCATTCCCTACTAACTTCAAGCTAATTGAACAGCACACAGAAACACAGCAGCTGAGAGCAGACAAGTAGCTACAACACATCAGTGACCCTTATAGTCCATGGGCCAGGCCAGATATTGGTACCATCTGAGGTGGCAATACCTTTTTGGTGTCATTTTGTTTGTCGGGCATAGATATGCTTATCAAGCTATGATAGCATTTCCATATGAGTAGCTTAGTCATAGTAAATGAATTTTAAACTAATTTGGTCTCGTTGTTATATCCCTGTACTTCTGAATCGAGACCAACCGCTATACAAAGAAGAGCAGTGTCTTCTGTGTGTTCACAGGTGTTCTGTTGTAAACGCGGTGCGCTTAGTCTTTATTCAAGGCAGCAAAGGGAATATCCAAGGGTTATGATGTCCACAGCGCTTAGTCTAATATTCAAGACTGCGAAGGGAATATCCAAAGCTTATAATACAGTGTATATCCCTTTATCTAAAAACAACAACAAAAAAAAAGCAATTTCTAGTGAATTCTTGCGTATTTTTCAATTAGTTATAATTTTCCGCTGAAAACGCTACGTTGCAAACGCTAATACCACGCCAATGTCGCTTTATTTCCATCCAACAATGAAAGATTATGCAAAACAATGTACCGGTACACTACAATACATTATAATCAATAATGTTGTAAATGAACAGAGTGATTTTTGTTTAAAACTGATGTATTTGTTGAGAGGGTGGTATAAAAACAGTATAGATAATCCCTTTTATTAGGAACTTTAGATATGATTAACGGTACATTGTTCTAGATAAAGACTAAGCGCACCGCGTGGCAGCGGCAGACATCATAACCCTTTGGATATTCCCTTCGCTGCCTTGAATAAAGACTAAGCGCACCGCGTTTACAACAGAACACCTGTGGACATGCAGAAGGCAGTGCTCGTATTTGTATAGCGGTTAGTTTCGATTCAGAAGTATAGGGATATAAAAACGAGCCCAAATTGGTTAAAAATTCATTTATTATGACTAAGCTACTCATTTGGAAATGCTATCATAGCTTGATAAGCATATCTATGTCCGACAAACAAAATGACACCAAAAAGGTTTTGCCACCTCGGATGGTACCAACAACCCATTTTTCGGCTCTTGGCCCATGGACTATTATTAGTATACTCTTGCTAGTGAAAAGTAAAGTTGGGCCGTAAGACAAAATAAAAGACTGGTCACATGATAGTTCTCAGCCAATCATTTGACATGGATCCATATCATCATTTCACAAGAGTTCTCTAGAGAGTGACAGCCAGAAGAACTCACTGTCTGTCTGTTTTCCATCTCAATCTTCTTCTGCCCACTGAGCACCTTGTGGCCGACGGTCCCCGCCACACAGTACCCCGGCATGATCACCATATTCTTCTCACCGGACGCCCACTGCTTGAAGATCTGAAGAGACAGGCCAGAGTGAAGCATCCCGGGTGTGGCAAACACCACCATGGGGCCTGGGTTGTTGATGTAGGCTCGGTCAAAGGCCTAGAGAAAACAACAAATAAAACTCTTCCAGTAGAGCCCTTAAGTTGGTGATATTTTATACTGTTGGTGATTTTGCTTGCAGAATAATCATAGCCTCATAATAGCTATAAATATAAAACAGGTCCTTAAATGGGCAGCACATTTTGGAAGATTGGAAAAATCTTTCTGAAATGGGCAATTTCTTTGTTTTTTAGTTTGTGCAGCTTTATTTAATCTTATCATTTCCATCTTATCTTTCTCTAGCATGAGATACATTAGTGAAAACCAACATTGCCAATTTACTGATATAAGATACATAGCGAAAACCAACATTGCCAATTTACTGATATAAGATACATAGTGAAAACCAACATTGTCAATTCAATAACAACATAATTTATTCTGCAGCAGGATCTCTCAAGAATTGATGGGCTAGGGTGAACCTGCTGAAAAGGTTGCTCTCTAAAAATGGATACAAATTTTCACCCACCTTAATGTGCTGGAAGTCAAACAGATTTCTGTTCACAAATGTCTTCTTAATCTTCTGATTGGTCCATGTGATGAAGAGCTTGTAATAATGGTTTGCCTGTAGAAGAATTACAAACATGTGTATACAGCCAACTGTTACATGCCATCTCTGCAGATAAACTTGTATTTTACGCACAAATGAGGGGCCCTGATGAGACTTACAGCCATAATAATATATTAGAGCAAGTGCCATGACACAATAAAGGCATTGTTTAGTTTTAACAAAAGACTGTATGTGTGAGAGGGCTAAAGGTATTATGTTACAGTCGTGCAATATATTAAATAAATCTTAATCTACCAACTCAAAGAAACTACAATTTTGAGGTTCGGCACTGATTCTCTTCATTGTACTTCTCATCATTAACTATTATAGAGCGGGTAGCAAGAATCCTGCAGTCTGATTGGTTGAGAGCTGTGCACTGATTTTAACTGGACAGACGTTCGATATCAAATGATTATTACAATCACTGAGGATAGCCACGACTGTAAACAAGCTATTGCTCACTTATGTTACGAGCAAGATGGCTGCGGCAGCCCCGGTTAATTTTGAACTCTTGACTGACAGCGAAATAGCTGCTTTACTTGACGGCTCACATGCTGCAAGCACTAAAAAACCAATCAAATTTCAATATTCTAGATTGGAGAGTTTTGCTAGGATTAAACATGTGGATTTAACTGACATTTCTGTTCGCAATTTGGACACTCTGCTGACTTCATTTTATGCATCGGTACATGTACGTAAAGAGGATGGTTCGCTGTATATTAGAAATTCCACGCAATACATTTGGTATGGTATTCAACGTCACTTTCTTGACAATCGCAATATTGACATCTGTAACAAAACTAAACTTCCTGAGAGTGTTCGTAAGTTTAAGGCAGTTTTAGTTAAACTGAAGCGAGAGGGACTCAGCAGTGCCAAACACAAGGACCCCATTTCTCCAGCTGACTTTGAGAAGATACAATCATCAGAGCAAACGGATTGCACCAAACCACAAATACTACAGAACAAGGTATTCATAAATATTTCAACCTTCTTTTGTAACCGAGGAAGGGAGAATGTTCGTGATTTAAAAGCATCTGACTTTACTGTGTGTACTGATGAGGGTGGAATTCGATATGTCATGAAACGTGATCAGCTCACTAAAAATCGCAGGGAGAATGACGATGAGGTTGGAAGTGGAGGGTTCATGTATGAAATCCCTGGAAATGACAGATGTCCTGTCAAATCATTTCAGTTCTATGTTTCAAAACTAAATCCATCTTGCCAATGGTTTTGGCAGAAGCCTAAACCAACTGCACCACGGAGTGATAGTGACCCATGGTACTGTAACATTCCAGTAGGGATAAACACTCTGGCCAACAAAATGAAAGTGATCTCAACTGCCGCCAAGTGCAGTAAGGTTTACACAAACCACTGCCTCCGGGCAACGTGTGTTACCACACTCGACAATGCTGGATTTCTATCAAGAGACATAATGTCTGTCAGTGAACATCAAAGAGAGAGTTCGCTCAAGATCTTTTCAAAAACCAGCAATGAAAGAAAGGAGTAAGATTGCAAGCAAGATTCACTTGGGTAAGGCGAGCTCTTGTCCATCTACATCTACAACAGTGCCAGTGGATAATGCAGTTGATGTTGACGTTCGGAACCAGCAAGTGGCTCTTCAGACTGCACCAATATCACCATCTCGCACTCGAGCACCATTAACAGCAGTGCAACAATCTGTGCAGCCTGCTCAACGCCAACTCTCCGTTTCACTGTTGTCAGAGAGCAACACCATCTGTACTACCAGTTCACAACTTCAATTGCAACAACTGCGTAGTACACATCCATAACAGCTAGTCATGTTGCTATATGTGTTAACTGTTTGAAGTGTCTATGTGCATGGACATGTACATGCGTTCTTAAATCACTACATTTACAACTAGCTTTATAAGAAGATGACAGTTCAATGTTTCCATCTCCTTTCAATAATTTATGGAAAATGAGAATGGGTAGAGTCTTCCAGGCAGTGTAATACCACAAGGGATGGAATTGTGGTTGTCTTACCCTTTCTGTTAAACCAGTGGAGAAGTAAATGGGAGCCTCAATGTTCATTCTTTCCCTGCAGTAAACAATCCAGAGTTGGTGTTAAGACCATTTCAGATAAATACACAAATACACAATAAAAAATAAACAAAACTAGATTTGAATCATGATTTGTCTCACATCTGCAAGGAGTAATGAATATGTGTAAACAAGTGACCATGTAGCTGTAAATGGTTTTGAGTCCCTCCAACAAGCTTGGCAAGAGAATGAAGTGTCTTGCCTATGGGTACACCCACTACTTCCACAGGATTTGAACCAGAGACTGCACGATTGACAGTCTGTGGCTATTACCACAGAGCCACTACAGCTCCTCTTTATATACATACATTCTATATGTAAAATATGTCTACTCTTGTAATTGCATATACTGTAGTATTTCCTTTTCTTTAGTGCATCTTATAGAACAAATACATGTATTCTATGTGTTATGTGCTAATTCCTATGTAAGTGTTGCTAATCATTACCATCATTATCACACCTAACAATTAAGTAATTTACATTTCTTACTACTTTTCTGTCTGTAAAATTAAATTTTATTAAATTGCAGATCAAATTTTAATGATAACAGTTGATTTAAATATGTCAGAAGAGAATGGAATACTTTAGAAAAATATTATGCACATTTATTTGTCTTGATCTAGCCATAGATGTACAGTGTGTGCATCACAGCATGCTTGGAGATAGTTGGCCAACAGTTTGAACAGATTCTCCTTCTGTTACTGCTGAGGCTCAGGAGCTGTTGCGGTTAACTGGATACGACCACAGACTGTCCTTCTGAGGTCTGTGGTTTAAACACTCTGGCTGTGGCGGTTGTGACACTCGGTAAAGAATTTATCCCAACTGGTTACTGTCAGAGTGGATATTTTTGCCTGAGTAATTTTTTGTGCTCTGCTGAGTAAGATGAGTTTGCAATTTTAATTCTGCGGAATCAAGACATTACACAGTGGTGCATACAAGCAAAAATTTCTTGTGCTTTTATTTTCACACTAGTTTCTGATCACGCTAAATGCATGAAAATTTCCATTTTTACAGTTGTCCTTAGGAGGGGCCTTACAGCTGCCAGTCTCAAAGTTGCTTGCTAACAAGCATTCATTGCTTCCTTAGCAGCCACATAAAGTAAATCTTGATATATTACAATATAAACTATTGCAAAGGTTCATATCATTTTTGCACCAGTTTTGCAAAACAATATCAATGTTGACATCAAATCATGAAAGAAAATTGTTTTGGATTTCATAAATAATGGTTCTCTTTTAAGACTCAAATCAATACTTTTTATACTAAAAACTGAGTTAGGGGGTATTTTTATATTTATGCCAATACAGATGTGAGCTCTTGCCACCCCAGGGACAATATACAGATTACAAAGGCATTTACATCACAGCTGTCACTTCAGTTTACGGAGACATGTTGACATCATCCTCATCACTGTTGCTGCCATGACAACACCTACCAGTATGTTTCCAGGAGGATGCAGAGCTCCTGTGCCCTGCCCAGAGCAAAGACTGGAATGAGAACCTTGCCACCATTAGTCACACAGTCATGCACCTTCTTCAAGAAGTCTCTCTCTCGACACCTGTGAGTGAGGAGAAAGACAGAGAGTGTGATTCCATGTTCAGTGGCATTGCTGGTGGTAGTGCTAATTGAAACTGTAACACCTGCAATGCTGATTAGCCAAAAAGTTTTGTATCAGATCCTATCACCCTAGGGATGCTGCCTGCTATGTCTGGTGGAAATATGCCATGGCATTTTCAAGAAGGAGCTAAAAAATGCAAGGCAGACAATGATTGACTGCACCGATTACTAAGGCTCTGGTGAGCTAAAAATATAAACCTTCACTTCCTACAAGTTTGTACTGCTCATTATGAATGTGTGCATTTGAACGTTATCTGTGTCAGTACCAAAAAGTACATTTAGTTTTATCTGACACAGTTAAGAATGTAAATGAATGTGAATAATTACCTGTAATTATTCTATCATTATGCCAAAAAAAAATGAAAATGACTAAAGGAAAATGGGCTGTTCAGACCATCAATACATACTAAATGTTTTTGGTGTATGCACAACTTTTACATTTACACATAATTTTACACTTTACACATAGATTTAGTTTCAAAGTGCTCAAAATCCTTGCTCTGAATAGGACACATTTCTGATTATCTACAAAGGATATAAATAAACAATGACAACTCAATGCAAGTGACATATGAAGCTTTCCATCCTCTCACCGTTTGGAGTCCCTGATGGTGGTGGCATAGGTGGACTCTGAGATGAGAATGGAAGGGCGACACTTGTCAATCCAGGCAGCCCTGGGGTGGAGTAGAAGACAAACAATCAAAAGGAAGGCGTTGACTCATTGCATAGTGTGTCAGTAGTGATCTCACTCCAGGCACAGCATTACAAAACAAACCAGCTTTCAATACTACAAGAACATCTACTCCTGCCGGTATTTCTTCTACTACTACAATTAAAACTACTGGTAACAACAATAACCTGCATTACATACTAACATGAGAATATAAAACTTACATAGAAGGTTTTTTGGATCATGTGGGGTGATAGTACTTGGGTCAGTACAGATCAGCTGCCATCACTTAATAGAGAGCCTCAACTGAGTAAGTTTGTCTCCCAGCTCCTCAAAATTCAGCAAATGCAATTACAAGCATGAAATATAACAACATTTCTTTATAATAGATGAAGAGGATTATTATCATTTTTGTCCTTCTCCTTATTCCAGTTATCATTACTAATATCATTGTGATCATTATTACAACTTGCTACATCATTATTATCAGTAGTATCATTATTATTATTATTATTATTATTATTATTATTAATATCATTATCATTATTAGTAGTATTATTATCATTAATATCATTATCATTATTATTATTATTATTATTATTATTATTATTATTATTATTATTATTATTATTAATATTATTATTATTATTATCATCATCATCATCATCATCATCATCATCATTATTATTATTATTATTATTATTATTATTATTATTATTATTATTATTATTATTATTATTATCATCATCATCATCATCATCATCATCATCATCATTATTATTATTATTATTATTATTATTATTATTATTATCACTACTCTCATCAAGCTCATCTGCCAGATTTTTCTATAGTTTCCAAACATGTATCATATTCATGACACTATGCTAACATGCTGAAGCAATCAACTACAAAGCAGATATCTACAAGATTTAAATTTCACTGATTTTACTTCTCCCTAGCCACAGATAAAGACATCTGGTAATTACACATGGCATACACCATGAAACCAACACTGTGGTGGGCCATAAACAACATTACATCAGAGTTACACCAAAATTTACCAGTACACGTATGTTAGAATTACAGTTTCACTGGAATTACACCAGACACTGGAATTACACCAGACACTGGAATTACACCAGACACTGGAATTACACCAGAAGCACAGCTTACCCTAGATGTCTGTCTGGTGTCATGTTGTAATCTCCCTGAGGGAAAAAAAGAAACATTAAAATATTTCTCATGAAGCCTTCAGTATCCTTGGAATGATTCACACCCAGCTATAAGCAAAGATTGCCAACAAAGACTCAATCAAGTCTAGACAGGCCAGTCATTGGTTACAAGCAGACATTAAATACACAGTTGTCCCTTTCAAACCTGAATGATTAATGCAGATATTCAACCCGCTTGCTTTGCGCCACTCTGGGCACAACTGCTTGCTTACTAACCGTTACTTTGGCACAAATACAAGAACAAAACATACCAACATGCTTTCTTCTGGATAATTGTATTATATTCACTCACATTAAAGCAAACATAATGATTACTAATTACAACTTCCTAGTGTTCTATCGATTGGAGAAAAATAGGAAAATTACACAAAGTCGACTAGTATTGGGTGTTACAGGCACCACTCACGTTTGGCCTCCACAAACACTAATATGGCAGTCTGAAGGTTACAGTGCAAAGCAATTAGTTACAGGCTGGCAGCTGTGTGTTTCCCATGTGACACAAAATGTTTTAATATGCCACCTCCCTACTCGATCTGCCCTTGACTACATATATCGTCGTTGGGGTGACAAGACCTTGTATCTGCAATTTTGGTGAAAATGACTTTTTTGAATTAATGGTCAAATAATGGGATAAGTGATGTCCTGTCCAAATCCCAAGTGTCTTACTTCAAAAATGAAGCCACCACAGCATGTCAAAGGAAAGGCTTTCCCATTTGCTATAGTGCTTTGGCCGCCATGTTTTTTGGCTCTCCTGAACATTTGACATTTTGCAGATACGAGGTCTTGTCGCCCCAGCGACGATATGAGTCTTCTCTCAAGATGTTCAAACTACAAATTTGCAACACCAGAAATTATCCACTGGAGATTAATAATACCATCCTCAGTTTGTTTTGGATTTCTATGACAGCCATCAAAACCACCACAGCCAATATTGATAAGACCTTGCACACACTCTTGCAATCTACTGGGTTTTCATGTTTACCCAAAACAAAGGAAACATACAACTTTAACTTAGAGAAGTACTCTACAACACTAGGCTTGCATTAGAGCTTTAAATGAAAAGTGAACTCACCGTGTAGACAACAGACTGCTGGCCAACTTTGATATGAAACATGGCTGCTCCAAGAACATGTCCAGCATAATATGCCTTAATCTCCAGCTCCTCATCAACCTAAACAAACAGTGAAATGAGAGGTGTGTGTCAGACATATTGCCATGACCAAAAAAAGGGATAGCTTTGTATTTCATAGGCTTTTGCAAAGTTATGATGGAAACAGATACTTTGGGGAAATTTTAACCTCTTACTGCAAAGACAGAATTCACTTATTGCTTACCTCACCATGAAGCATTACAGAAAATGTTTTGTGATGCGGGAAAAGAAAAACGAGGGTCAGTATCACATGTTCAAAGCACTGATCACAGTACTGTATAAGGTGGACATTTTCATGCATTTCAAGTGACCAGACACTAGCAAAAAATAAAAAAAAAATATAAGCACTCAAATATTTTTGCTTGTTATAATAATCAACTAATTAATGTCTTGATTCCATGGAATCTAAGAGAGGCAAAATTAATCTTAGGCAGCCAGACACAAACATTTACTCACGGTAAAATATCCACTTTTACAGTATATTCTGGCACTATGCAGAGACCAGCACGTAGTCTATGTTTTCAGCTCTCTGAGAATCTGACAACACTGTGTCACACTGCTGAAAGCATTGAAAGTTCCTATTATGATACAAAAAAAAAAAAAAATAATAATGTTTCTAAAAACATACAAACTAACAAACTTGGGGGACCCTGGAAACCTCGTACATTACTAATGCTTCATGACACAAGTTGAAAACAATTGTCTAAGTTAAAAATCTTGACAAATTAGTATAGTTAGTTGAATACCTGAATAATCTGATGAAGGTTGACAACGACCACCTTCTTCATGCAGTCTTTAATCATCTGAAGACACGATGAATGACAAGACAAAATCAATGACACACGAACATATTTTCTCCTTGTGTATTTACTCAAATAGTTGAAAAGTACCACAATCATACCTGGCAGGATATTGGTATCACATATATGCAATGAGCTTTTGGTATTTCAAAATTGCAAGGGGTAAACCAAAAACACTAAATTACTAAAAGTCACAGATTAACTATACGCATCACAATTCTAAATCTATAGACATTTCAGGCATGCTTTGACTGTACCAAAATGTCAGTAACAACTGGCTTTAGACTAAGAGGAGGTGCACCTGAACAACATATCAAAACCTGGAGCTAAAATCACAAGAGGACAGTTTTTGAGCCAATTAGAAGCAAGCTGTACTAATACCACTATCGCTGCATTGAGTGCCCAAAGCAATGGGTCACCGCTATAAACATATTTTAGATCCCCAATCCAAGAATTACCCAGGCTTTATGCTTCATGGAAGCAATCAATACACAATGATGTAATCTGCATTGTCAAGAAATTGTTGAATGTTCCGAAACACTTTACTCACAGCTGATGTGAAGAAGTTGGTTTCACCCTTCCGCTCAACTTGGATTTTCCTGTAGTCCTCCTAAAAGAGTGACATGGACCAAGTCACAAACAGTCATTATTCGTTTGATGCTATATCTGTGTATTGTCAGGTATCTCATTTGCAGCATGTTAATACATTGGACTATTCTGTAGTGATGTATCAAATACTTAATTAAGATCATGTAATATAAGGTGATAAAAACGGCAGCAATTCTATCAACTGAATCTCTTTCATCATTTCAGGGTTTTACAGTTCAATATAAAGGTGAACTCTTCAGCAAATTGCTCTTTCTTGTCACATGTAACATTTCAATGTTTGGTTGAATGTTAACTATCTGCAAATAAACCTAGGCACATATTTGTGGTTTCCAGTTCTTATCCTCAATGATATCAACAATGATTGTTCAATTACATGCATATCTTCCCTCATACATTCAACTTCACTAATGCCCCAAATAGATAAACTGTAATCTGCAGAAAATCGCCTGAGACTGCTTTACGCATCTTGACAATTATGGAAGAAACCCATTTCAGCAAATATAACTCCATCACATTTCCAAGATGATTACTGACCAACATATCAACATAACTGGTATCTAGATAATTACTAACAATGACATGAATTCATGTCTGCAACATTCCTGGAAAAGGTCAAGATTCACATTTTCATTATTTATATCTAAATGAACCACGCTTCACCCTTTGGATTGGAAATATGAGGTTCAATACTGTGGGCTAAACGAGTAGCTAAATGTAAATCAGCATAGATAGACAGCAATCTGAAAAGATATCACAAACTTTGAACTTACCAAGAGTATAGGACAGATGGCCTTGGTAGGTTGTGTCATGTAGATAGGTCCATCATAGCCAACTATTTCTGTCATGTGTGGTAAGGCCCCACAGTGGTCTAGATGGAAGTGACTGGTAAGAAACAGGGAAACATCTTCATTCCATACTCATGAGTCAATATCAAATATATTCTTGCCTCTGTGTCTTGCAGCTTAAACACATATTTGTCCCATTTTCTGTTTATAGATCAATTTTCACAAAACCAACGCATTTTGACAAAGGAAACTTGCAGGGACTATGACTGATGAAAGCTTTAAGACATTGGAATGTTCTTGTGTAAAACTTCATTAAAAAAAAAATCAGCCAAGGTTTTTTTCATACAATGCAAAAGTCCAACATTACCAACGAAAGCTCAACAGTAAGACAAGTTCTTAAGAACTGAGAATTGTATGCCCCATGTATCCCAATACCCAATCCATCTAGATGCAGTATGTTACCTACAATAGGGTAAATTATTGGATAAAAAAAAATAAAAGACACGCAAAACGGTCTTGCATGCACACTTTTCCCCAGTTATTTCATGACAAATATGCCATCTACATTGCATCACGATCATCTGTCAAATCATAATTATGGTTTTATTCCCAACACACACAAAAAAAAATATGAGGGCAATATACAACAATATTGCCTGTTTTGAAAGCATACTGCCTGGCCTAAATGACACTTGCTGGTATCTAACCTGATAATGACTGCATCCAGGTGGTCTGTCAGTCTTCCATTCCGGTTGATGTAGGAGAAATCTGGAAACCGCCTCTGTGTCCAGATTTTAAGATATCAATCATAATCAGTGTCATACAGATACAACATAATTCTAGCACATGCAAACATTGTCAAACACAAGGATCCTTCTTGTGCAAGCCATGTTATACTCTGAGAAAAGCATTCATAGATCTCTTATTTGGAACAATGAGCTTGGTTGATAGTTTGAAGACTACAGGACTGAGGGATTACAATCTCACACTTACTTCTAGAGTGCACATTGTGCTGCCGACTCGTAGTATTTCTTCTTGTTGCTGTTTTCAGTCATAGAATAAAAACAGCAGGTAGACCAAGAGAATTTCATAACTATGCTTTAGTCTATGACTTGCCTCACACACACAGGGGCTTTTTTTTTTTTTTTGTATGTGTGCTTGTCTTCTTTGCATCAGAGAAGACATCCTCACCACAACATAAATGATTTTAACATCAAACTAATAAATCTTTCAATTAAAATGTTATCCTGAAAATGCACTAAAAATGGAGTTTGCACAGGGATCAATCTTTTGAGAGGAGTTGAGGGCTTCCAACAAGAGCAGGGCCTATAGCAGAGCTGCCAACATTGGCATGTTATCACAAAGTCCGGGAGATTCAAGAAAGCTTTCACAGATAAGCATTGCATAAACCTCACTGGAAAAAAAAAATCCAAAATCAGGGAAACTTCAATACAGGCAACTCCCGGTTAAAACATAGTCCTTGGGACCAGCGGTTTTCTTTCATTATATTGAAATTTTGTTAGATCCAAACAAATCAATTGCATAAAGATATACTAGCTGATAATTTTCCTTTTTTGTATCCTAAATTTTGTTATGACATTGCTGTTGTTTTATAACAGGAGTGCACTGTATTTCTTTGTCAACATCTAGAGTGATATTCTATTTTTCAATGAGATTATTGCAGACAAAGGTAGACTTGGCAGTTCAGATATAGCATCAAATCTCCCAACCTTTCTTACTGAAAAATAGGGATGATCTGGCTCAAAAGTAGAAAGAAAGAGCAGTTCCCATCAGAGTGTGTAGTAAAAATATCAAGAAAAATAGGAAACTCCTATTAATATTTATATAACCTGAGAATGGTCAAATTCAGACTCTTTCCTCACAATTCAGAACAGTTGGGAGGTCTATAGCATGATCTTGTCTAATGCCCGCAGTACATTTGTACCTCATCATTAAAACCCATGTGCATGCCACAGTCCAGCATAATGTTCTTGCTTCCAATCGTCAACAGGATGCAGCTGCGACCTACGTCTTGTCCGGCCCCTGCAAATAATGATACATTTCTACATTGAGTTGGTGAAGGCTTCAGCATAAACTAGTTTTCCATTGTTACAAGTACAAAAATGCACAGAGCTCAGGTTCTGTCATTATCATGAATACGCGCTTGAACACTGACAACACAGTAGTTCTCTTGATGAAGCAATCCTGGCTATCAGACTTCTTGTACCCAGTTTTAATGTTGGTTGCTTTCCTCAAATTTCATTTGTTATTCAAATAAGCATTTAAAGTTGATGAAGGGTTGGTATCAGCCCTACAAACTGAAAATTTTCTTTCAAAAATAAGACCGGGTAGCAAAATATCATAGCAAAAGAATTCAAAGATTATAATACAAAAAACATTCTTGAGAAATATTTCACAAACCATACCGAGTGTTACACAGTGAGACACTGCAAAACAGAGCAATAAACAGATTTCATTTGTGCGTGTGATAACAACCTTGCTTGGAACCACCTAAAAAACTGAAGATGTTAATAGTACTGACCAGAAGTGTTTTAAGCAAAGATTGAGAAAAGCTATCTCTGCTTTGACTCTGTCCCCATGTGCCCTATACTGCAAAGGACCTGCACTATGCTACATACAGATCCAAAAAAAATATGTTTCTGCAGTAACTCACTCCAAAATTACAGTCTGAGACTTTAAACATAAAAAGAAAAGAGGCTTGCTTCGCTGCATACAAGCAGATAGTATACATATGAAACATGTCATGGCAGCGCAGAACAGTCGGTCATCTAGTCTGTAGCGATCACGTACCAATTACAAAAAGCGTGTCAAAGTAGTGTCAAAAAGATAATTTTTTTTCCCCTTTCCTTCATGTTGTACCAAGCTTTGTTATAGCTGTTGATTGAGGTTGCCGGTTGGGGTGGTTGTTGTTGAAAAGTGTTTGTGTGTGTATGTGTGTGTGTGTTTGTGTGCGTGTGAGGGTGTGTTTGAATCATACATTTGCATACAGTGGCTTATAAGAATCTCGCAAAAGGTAATATATATGCTGAATTCTCACCTCAACCAGCGCTAGTGTACTTTTGCACCTGTTTGTCAAATGATCTCCAAACATGCACAAACTCACCAGTCATTCATTCAGTAACCTAAAATAAGTTTGCATCAGAGTCTCCAAAGTCAAATAGACAGTACATAAGTTTTAGCACTTTTAGTATTTACAAGTGTCAGAAAATCGTTGGAAAATCTTGATCACTTGAAATGCTGCTTTGTGCACAAGCACAGTTCAAATACGTTCAGCGCATGCTTAAAGGACAAGTTCACCTTTATAAACATAAGGATTGAGAGAATGTAGCAATATTAGTAGAACACATCATTGAAAGTTTGAGGAAAATCAGACAATCCGTTCAAAAGTTATGAATTTTTAAAATTTTTGTGCAGCAACCGCTGGATGAGAAGACTACTGCAGTGTATGAATAACTTGCGTACAACAATATAAGGAAAATATAAAGAGAATTTCACAAAATTCCATCTTTTGAAAAAAAGTACACATTCCCCTGACTCCTTACCGACAAATGTTATGGGCAATATTATTCCCCCTGCCTTTAGAAAGAGGCAAGTCAAGAGCTCTTTTATTATGCGAAAAAAGTGAAAATATGTTGAATTTTCTTTTACATTTTCTTTATACTGTTGTACGCATATGACTCACAAGCTGTAGTAGTCTCCTCATCCAGCGGTTCCAACACAAAAATTTTAAAAATTCATAACTTTTGCATCGATTGTCCAATTTTCCTCAAACTTTCACTGATGTGTTCTACTAATATTGTTGCATTCTCTCAATCCTTATGTTTATGAAGGTGAACTTGTCCTTTAAGTTAAGGGTTGATCATCAAAAAATGTTTGAATGTTAAAAATGTTACTTCAGTACGCAAATTCCACCATTACTAAGTGGGTCAATGGCAGCCCCTATGAAATCACTGACACCATTGTAGAGTCCCCTCTAACTTGTTAGTGGTGAGGTGAGGAGGAGAAAAAATTTCTTTGATCGCTGCGCTACCGCTGCCAGGGCACTGCCGTGAACGTGTTTTTAGCCACCATGCTGCTGCGCTGTTTGCAGAGTGTGAACTAGCTGCGATCGATAGATATTTGGACAACCTTGAACCTTGAACCTTGAAGAAGCAGAGACTCCAACCCAAAGCACCTTCTGATCTGGAGATTCTCCCGCCTGAAACCCCTAGCAAACGGGAGACTCCAAGCATGTGTACGAAGCGCGAAGTTCCTAGGGTTCTTGATGCTCTCAATATGGTGCTTTCTAAGGCTTTTTTTTTTCAAATACAATAGCAATAAGTAAGAAATCCTTTCCAACGGGAGACACAGAGCCAGGGCGGGAGAAATTATATCTCAAACAGGAGAACGGGAGATTTTGCAAAAATGGGTTTTCGGCGGGAGATCTCCCGTCGAAAACGGGAGAGTTGGAGTCTCTGAAGAAGCAATGTCAAGGATAGTGTCAAAACGGTGAAAAAAGGTCCTTTTCTTAGTTTTCTACCGGACTTGTTGACAATCTCACTCAGATGCAAATATTCGAGGCTGGCTGTTGCCTGTTGGATATATAGACCTAGAGTTGGCTTTTTTACGACGTGTTTGAGCATGTTTTTGGAGATCATTTGAAAAACACTAGCGCCCCTCAACCAATTCTATACCATTCCTTTTAATAAGAAACACAATTCACACAGGCAGCTCCCACTGCACCCACAACTCGCTTCCAACCACCTCCCCGCATGCTCAAACACACGTGAATGCGCGCATGCGACTCGAAGGCAAGTCCGAGAATAAGCCTCACACGTGAAAATATACACATGGGACTACGCAAACCGCCAGTGTCAACAATAACTTTCGTAGAGCATGAACAGTGTCCCGACCCTCCTATCCTAATGTAAATGCTCTAAAATGACTGTTACCTGCACGTCTGCTTACCTAACGGAACCACCTTTATGTCCGTCATCTTCTGGCTAGACTTTGTCCAGCTTCGTGTTTCCCGCGTGAAAATAATTCGGTACCGGTACCTGTTATACACAGTGGTTATACACCTTGAAGTACACGATCCACAGAACTCTTACTAAGAGCAGGGAGCTCGGAGGTGGAAGAACAGTTCTGTGACACGATCGCATCACCGAACTATTTTTAGTTCGGTGGATCGCATCCATATGACGAGGCGACTACGAATTATGGTATCCTCAAAAAGTACATTTGGGAAGAAAACTTTCTTCTTCTTCTTCTTCTTCTTCTTCTTCTTCTTCTTCTTCTTCTTCTTCTTCTTCTTCTTCTTCTTCTTCTTCTTCTTCTTCTTCTTCTTCTTCTTCTTCTTCTTCTTCTTCTTCTTCTTCTAGCTTCTTCTTCAAGTTTCAAGTTTCAAGTTTATTCAAAGTTTCCACGATACAAAAATTACATAAGAACAATAATATGTAACAAGGAATACATTGTTGAATATATGCGAATAAAACAATTTGCAGAATTGAATATAAATTGACAATGCATGTAGATGCATAGATGTAAAGTGGAGGGGTCTTAGAAAAGCAAGCTTGTATAATAAGAACCCCTGAAAAGGCAAGTTAAGACATGTAATATAACAACTCACTACTATATACAAACATATTAAAGCCACAGAATAATTCTAGTGGAATCCCTCAAGAAGCACAGCAACAACACCCCAGAGACCAAAGAAATTGACACCAAATTTATTTATTTTTCTTCTTCTTCTTCTGCCTCCTTCAATATAGATTGAAGATTCTTGCAGACTTTCGTCAGAATCGAATACGTACATACTAGTAATCGACACCTCACGTTTCATGTAATTGTATTTCTATTCATAATGACGAATATGAGCCATGGGCGTAAATCCCGGGAGGGAGGGGGATGAGGGATGCATCCCCCAGAAATGGAGAAGGGGTGGCCTGTAGGCCTACAATCATTCCCCCTGAAATATGGGGGGAAATGGAAGAAGCAGAAATGTGATTGTATCAATTTTGGCATATTGTATGATGTTCTTACGCCCGCCTTCAGAGAGCTAATATAGTTTAATAGTATTCTGTCTTTTAGTGTACACAAAATTTTCTCAGGTATAGGCCTAGGGAATTTGTGTGTTTCGGAACTACGAACGTTCGGAATAACGAACAGCACCCACATTTAGTACACTTCTGGGATTGAAATTATCCCCGGTTACATCATAAAATAAACGAAACATTTTCATCTGAATTCTAAAAAAAAAAATAAATGCAAAGGCACCCTCGTATGCTGGGGCGTCTATCCTTGAGGACGGGGAGGGGGATTCCCGAAATGAGGAAAATTTTCTTGCGTTTTTGATAGAAAACTTATCCAAAGTGTGCACCAGATTGCTGAATTTCAATTCTGAAAATGCAAAATCTCTCTCGCGCGGGAGGGGATACACCCTCCCCATAGTTCGTTCCTTTTCCTATAGACTTAGTACATTTAGGCTGACATATTTCCATATGTTACATCTAAAGTGTGGGCCAGGTCTGTCACTTCAGTTACATAAAAGAAGAAATACCCATCACACAAAAGTTCTATTGGGTGAGAGGGGATATCTTCTTTCAATCAACCATTTTCCCGCTTGGTTTCCCATTAAAAACATTAGTGTACTGGGGATTGAGAGCTTTCCAAATTCTATCAAAACTTTTCATTCTATTTTGTATTTGTATTCTATCAAGAATGCTAAATCCTACTCGTAAGCAGGGACGTCGATCCTGGAGGATGAGGATGAGGGGGCAAACATGTCACTTTGTCCCCCAATGATTCCCGAAATGAGGAAAATTTTCTTGCATATTGTCCAAATATCTTATCGAAAGTGTACGCCAGATTGCTGAATTTCGATTCTAAAAATATACCTCCTCTCACCCCTCCCCCGTTCGGTCCTTTTCCTATAGACTTTGTACAGATCAAAAATTGACAGATTTCAATTTTTTTCATTCAAGTGTGCATCAGATCTATACATGTATTATTTCAGTTCTAATAAATATGAAAATTCCCTCATCCTCTTTTAATCCCCCCCCCCCCTCCCGCTCGGGTCCCATCCATTGATTTAGACTCTGTACACTTTGAGGATTGACAATTTTCCGAATATTCCACAAAAGTGCACAAATCGTTCTATGTCAATCCCAAAATGCAAAAGCTCCGTCGTGTGAGAGGGGGATACCCCCTCCCACACCCTCCCCCTGATAACTTCCATTTGTCATTTAGTAACCCTACACAATGATGTCGCACACGCGGAGAATGAGCTGAGATACCACGATTTAGTCATTCTATCATCTTAGAACATTTCTTTTACTTACTTTTTTTATAGGAAAAAATCCAAAAATTTCCACAAAAGTGTGCACCAAATTGCTGAATTCCAGGTCTTTAAATGCAAAATCTTCATCGTGTGGGAGGGGGGGGGGGGGCACCCCCCTCCCCCGCTCGGTCGCTCCTCTCCCTCACACAGAATCTGATATTCCAACTCCAAGTCCGTCCCTCATCCGCTATCATTTAAACGGAACGATGCCCCATGGGTATGATGGCTTTATTGACTTGAATCAAGAACATTGAAAAATGCAATAGCTATAGGGAAATATCTACTACATTATTTCACACAAAGAAATGGAGATCCATATCTCCATTTTATTGATTTTCTTTGGACATTATTCAGGGCGACGCTATGTTATACGTTTTTGAAAGGGGGGGGGTCTAAATCGCGTATTAAGCAGAAAGAAAAACAAAAGAAAAGAGAAACAACAACAAAAAAGTATTCATACTTTTAAGGTGTCATTTCCGCCGGAAGTCGGCTGGCTAGCAAAAACACTGAATAAAAACAATAACATAAAGTTTTCATATTTTTGCTGCCACTTTCCTCGCACTTTATACTCCATGCAAAAGAGTGGGGGATACAAACATTCGATCCCTGTAAAGTGTGTGTGTGGGGGTGGGGGGGGGGGGGGGGACATTCCCCATCAAGTTTCTCCCCCAACTCTGCGCCGGTCCGGTTATGGGCTTGTAATCGTGGTGATGGTGACGATCGCCGATCATTCCCCTCCCCTCCCCCCCCCCCCCCCCAACTCCTCAGTACGGATTTACGACGTTGATTTGGAGAGTTCTTGTTTGTTTTTGTTTTTTTAGTGTTTTGTGGATTTCTGTTTTTATGTGTTTGTTTGTTTGTTCGTTTGTTTCTTGCTCAAAATCTATATTACTGAAATTAAAATGATCAAGTAATACTCGCTTGAACTAATGCATGCAAAGTAGATTCCAAGTATAGGCCTAATATTCAATTGCCTGCCATTTCAGATTAATGGAATTTAGTCTTGTTACCAGGCATCGAGGAAAGCACACATAAATGGGCGGGGGAGGGGGAGGGGGAGGGGGAGGGGGAGGGGCAGACGGGAAATTGCTCACAGCACGGCCATCAATGTGAATCTTTGTCGGAACTAATTTCCCCCCGCCAGCATGGGCATCGGGAGTGGGGGCACATTCATCACGTGTGGAGCACGGCCTTATCTCACCCACTTTGTCAGAATAATGTTGTCCCGGCCTCCCCCCCCCCCCCCCCCCAACCATGCAGCATGCAGATCTGCAAAACTAGCTTTATTAACTGCAGAATTATATTTGGTCGACGTACATCCAGGAATGAACTTTGAGAAATACAGTAATTAACCTAATGTCTAATGCAAAGGAGGAAAAACAATCAGACGAAAACAGAAAGCCGTGATGCGCACTGAGGCTTTTCAGTGGAGAAGTACAAGTTTTAATTCCTCAAGTGTCAGTTTTGATACATTGCCGGTTGCCGCTGTAGATCATAGATATGGTACCTATAGTTGTAGTGAATACTTTTTCCACCCGTACAAACACCCAGCTAGCTATGTTCAATCATTACTGGACTATGTTTTCCACGCAGTGCATGATTCCAACACACAATGCACAAGACAACCGATGCCGATGCTCTCATTCCACTTCCCATTTCTAGCCAGCCGCTGCCCTCGGCCCAACCCCACCCCACAACCAGAGCTCCCGCACCCCTCATCCTCTCCACTGTCATTCTTTGACCTCATTTGTATACAATGTATATCTCGTGCCAGGAAATTATTTCCTAACTTCAATACCATCCACCTTTTCCTCAGAAGGTATTGCCCAATACCATATGCTATGTTTTAGATGTGTTGTAATGCCTTGGAAGTGCATGGTATTCATATTTAATCTTTCAGAAACGTGTGGTTTTATTTACCTCTTTCTTCTTTATTTGGTAACATGCTATAACAGTTTAAGTATATTCTTTTTGGCTATTAATGTCGGTATATGGTATAATTTAGAGAAAGCATTAATACAGACAAAATTATTATTGGACCCTATCAATTCGGCAACGCGGTTTTTCCATTATAGCAGAGAGAGGAATTGTAATTTTTTTAGTCGAAAATCACGGAAAAGGGGATAGCTATAAATTGTAATCGTATTTTAATTATAGCCAGGGGTTATTGCTAGGGAGCAGTATAATAAATAATTGTTCTGATCATTAGACCTTGATATAATTCCTTGCTCTCCAAATGTGCATTTTCACTACGCCCCTGCAAAAATGGATTAATGCTTTTCCTGCATCATCGCATCATCCCATAAAGTTATAACGTCATATAAAAACTGTGGATGGACACCGCAATAATTCATTTTCTTTCTTCACAGCGAACCAGCAGCCGTGTATACAGGGAGTTCTCTATCTCCAGTGTTGAAAGTGAGTAAATAATTCTAACAAACGTTCCGATAAAATGAAGAAGGGGTTTCTTTTACTTGCAGGGTGTGATTGTTGTTTGTACATAATTATTATAATACTCAGTACATCCTCGACGGATCAAAATACTCATCCGAAAGACTTCTGCAATGAGGACTTTCCTGAAGTTTTAGGGGCGTCACTGCCAGGTTAGGAATCGAACCGTGGGCGTGGTTCCTTTGTCTGCAGTCTAACTACCAGTATGATATCCACTAAGCCACAAAAGTTCCTCATGTTTACCAACAGATTACTTCCAACAAGTATAGAAGAGTCGTCCATGCTTAAATTGCTACAAAAGATATTGATAAATTTACAAAATAATGTGGCTCCGGTTATAAATGTGTGAGCTGAGGTATAGATTTAATTAGCACATACTATGAATAACTCCGAGCTATCACAAAACTGATTTTCATTTCTCAAATTCTCCTTTTCAACAGCAAGTCAGCCTCATGCACGTTCCTTGACGCATCTATCATTAAGAGGTGAGTATAAATTCTCGTCTATTGCTTTACTGTAACGCGTTGCAAGCTAATTGTTCTTAATCAAAATTAATGAGTTACTCCATCAGTAATCTGTTATCGGTGTATTTTCTTTATTTATGAATTTATTTGTTTATTTGCAAACTTTTTTTTTAGTTAATGATTGGTCATTATGTGACCACAAGCGCAGTAAACAGTTTTTGATAACTGTAAGGTTGTGTAAAGCCAGGTGCGAAGGAAGCAGTTTCGGATGGCCTTTATGGTATGATGGTCGGATCGCGGCTCGGTGCGTCGCATCCGCATGGGTATAACTTTTCTTCTTCTTCTTTTCTTTTTCTTTTTTTTTTCCTTTCTTTTTTTAATGTTTTATTCCCAATTTCTGGTATGGTAAAAATTTTGAGCAGAAAGCAAAAGAATTAGAAATAGAAGAAAAAGAAGACGAAGAAGAAGAAGGAGGAGAAGAAGAAGAAGAAGATAAAAAGAAGAATAAGACAGCAATGAAAAGGAGAAACAGGAGGAATTAATGAAAATTATGAGTGAAAATTTACCTAAATCGGGTGAAAAATAAAGAAAGTTAAAAAGAACAAATGAATGAAGCAATGATGCCATCGCCTCACTATATTTCCAGTGATTTTGTTTACAAAAATAACAGAAAAAGATGATAATGTATTGCATGACAACATCCATGCTGAGTAACTTTTAAAGTAGTGGATCTTATAAACCCGGGGGTTTAAAGGGGGTTGCTAGTAACTGATCAGTGGGAATCAGTTGGAATCCCTGTGGGATTCACTTAAGAGTACATTATATATCTATTGTTGCGTGAAAATTATTTGCTTCAGAATGGTCTCATATTCAAGTAATGTGCAGTTCAATGTTTCCATGCCTGTACAGTGACGGGGCGATCTTTAACCAAAGCAACATACATATGTACTTGTATTAACAAAACACCGTTTACGGCAAAACCCGTCTGACCCTATAATTCGAATTCAGATCCACCGGTTCAGGATTCTCGGGAAATTCCCACTTGCGACTGTGTCGAGCCCCAACCTATGGTTTTCGCTTCAACTTTACTTTCGCCTCAACTTTCTGCCGAGCAAATTTTCGCTACACAGCTCGCGGTCGAGTTTCTAAAATCTCCATTCTCCAGTATAGCGTTGGTATGACTGAGGAAATTTCTGTCAAATTTCAAAAATTGCATTCTCCTGGCACTCCAGACACCGCGAAATAAAATCAAACACACCTGGAGTTACTGGTAATGACTAAATTTGAGTCATGTCAAGGGACAACCACAAGAGGGAGCTCTGTAAACAAACCTATGGTAAACATCTCGGGGCATCAAGGGCGGCGGAACGAATTTTCTGTGGTGGGGGGGGGGGGGGGGGCAAAGACAAAAAAGGGCACTTTTTTCCTAGAAAAAAAGGGCATTTTTGCATTTTTTTTTTTGGGGGGGGGGGGGAGGGCAAATGCCCCCCCCCCCCCCGTTCCGCCGCCCTTGTGGGGCATGATCACGAGATTTTGCAGTTTTTGCTGATGTTACCAAAATTTGATAGTTTGGGGGAAAAAAATCACAGGGCTGTTAGAAACTCATGAAGCTTTGTCAATGAAACCAGTCAGGTATTTTTACAATTTTTACGGTTTATCAAAAACTGTGCCTAGGTTTTAAAGCCAAAGTACAGTTTTGGAAATCCTTAAAAATAATACAATCCCTAATTTATTTTATAAAGCTTTATGAGCTCCAACAGCCCTGTGAATTACTTTCATCCAAAACCATCAATTTTGGGGAATATTCGCAAAAATGTGATCTCTGGGGTAGGCCTAACACAAGATTTGTACCATTATAGGATTATGTACACAGCTCCCTCTAGTGTTCGTCCATTGATTACCCAAAATCTGTCATTAACAGCAACTTTTGGTGTGTTTCATTTTATTTCCTGATGTCTGGAGTGAGAATCCTCCAGTTTTCAAGTTTGATGAAAACCATCCACCTTCAAATCAACACTATGACTGGGCTTTAAAACTCTATGAGGCCTACATAGTTTTAGTGTAATTAGGGAATTTTTATTAGTCTTTTAAAAACCTGAGCATTATCACTCCAGACACAGGGAAATAAAGTCACACACACCTAAAGTTATGTTAATGACAGATTTTTAATCAACAATGAACAACTCCTTAAGGGAGCTCTGCCCACAATCCTAAGGTAAAAATCAGAGGTATTACATTTTTGCGAATATTCCTACAAGTAAAGTGGTTTTGGAGAAAATATTTCACAGGGCTGCTCGAGGTTATATGGCTCTATAAATGAAATCAAATAGGAATTTTATTATTATATTCGTATTTTTATCGATTTCCAAAACTTAACTTTAAATTGGCTTAAACTCCGGCATTTAATCTATATTTAATTGGTAATGAACCGTTATCACGGTATTCAAGATCTGATACAACGGCTTATACTAAATGGTTGGGTAAATTTCGTGTTAGTTGCGTGTAAATGTCTGAATTAAGTTGTCAACATATGGGGTCTTTAATTTAAAGAAAAAGTCTCTGAAAATGGTAAAATTAAGCTTCATGCGCTGGGTGATGGTTACCCGAAACTACCCGACCGTTACGCATGCACAAGCCGCCTAGCTGGCAAAGTCGCATCGTCACAAGCGGTGCTCCAGACTTAACACACCAATGCCCCGCGAATTTGAGAGCATAGGTTTGACTTTGTGTAGCTGGCCCAAGCAACTTGGCCACAAGGTCGTGTTCGCTGGCCTTGTGACCCCGCTCTACTAGCATTCAGCATCACGGCAACCATTTGGTATTATGGGGAGCAGCGTTGGTGTGACATAGGCTGCGTTTATCAACTTACCCCTGTTTAAACGGCTTTCAAAAGCCGTTTCCAAAGCCCTTTAGAAACGGCTTCCAAAATAGTTGCGTTTATCAACTCTTCGCGAACACGATAACTGGCCTATCACTGCACAGCTGCATTGCGCAATTCGACCCTAGGAGAAGAGGTCATATAAGGCTTGCATTGTTCGTATTAAACTGCAGTACAATACTACAAAGCTGTTTCAAAACAGCTTTGCGTTTATCAGCTTCAAAAGGCTTTTACAAACAGGTTTCTGAAAACCTGTTTAGGAAACCTGTTTGGAAAGCCACAAATTTGCGGCTTAATTTCGAAAAGGCTTTCCGAAAGGGCTTTCAAAACAGCTTTGCGTTTATCAACTCGTAAAAATTCCTTGAAAGCTGTTTGGAAAACCTGTTTCTGCCGAGAAAAAGAGTTGATAAACGCACCCTTAGTCTCCGCGTTGGAAACGGTAAGCACTATTTGGGCACCCGTCCCGCTTCATCATGAATATTCATCAGGCAGTAAGATACTGTACAAGTAAATAGCTAGAACGCTGGATAGGTGCCATAGAATGCAAAAACGTATCGCCGGGAAATGTAAAAATCCCGAAAAATGCATCAACGGAGAATATAAAAACGTCTCGCCGGGAGATTGAAAAATGTTCAGTTTTGCCGGGAAAAGGAACAAGTGCTGACGAGAAATGTAAAAATCAATGAGGTATGAAAAAGAGCTAAAGAGAAGGCGAGTGGGGGGGGGGGGGGTTGATGAGTAAAATGCAATGAATTGTACCAATGCTTTAAACCAGAGTGTATCTGCTCTCTGATTCGCAGAATCTACAACGATGGACATCCTTTGTGTTGGTATTGAGCGAGATGCTCCGACTTCCCAGGCAACTTGTCGGCAGAAGCTATCGAAAGACCATCTCTCATCTCTCTTTCTTCTCCTCCTGGTTTGTGGAGATGTGGAATCAAATCCTGGACCTAACACCGACGTAAGAGCATTTTGGGGGGTAAACAATGATAATACCCTGGTAAAGTTCCACTTTTGGCCAGTCGCAAGTTACTATCAATAAAAAGAGAAAATGCTTAGAAGAACAAACAGTGATAATTTGATCCGAATCGGACAAACATAAAAAAAGTTATGAAAATGGGAAATTTTATAAATTTCTCAAACTAGTTCTTCAACATTGACTTTGAATATGCAAGTGAGTGAGTTGATGACATGCCCCTTACAATTTCAATAGGTACTGTACCCAAAGAAAATCACAAAAATTCCACATTTCTGCCATAAGAATGCATTCTATAAAACCGCTCACACAGAATAAGAAATTATTGGTAGGTCAAAAATATGATGATCTTAAACCCGGGGCAAATTTATTTGAGTGATAAAAAAATAAATCAGAATTTTCATAACTTTTTCATATAAATTCAATGGAAAACTGTGAGGTAATGACATCTTCAAACCACAAATTTGCATGTGCCATCATCACCACTGTTAAAGAAATGTCTTATGAATATTATCGAAAATTCAAAATTTTATGATTTCTTTATTATTTGTACTTTTTTTCACTTTGTTCTTGTCAACTTTTACTCTTTGTTTTAGGAGTTATTCAAAAAGGACCCGAACTTGTCCTTTAAAATCGTACGTCATGCACTCCCGAGCACACACTGCTCATCATACATTTCTTAAATTGGATCACGCGCAAGTTAATGTAATTACAGTGTTTTGCATGGCGATATTGATTTATTAATCCGCAATTAATGCTGTTTAACAATTTTAATCGTAGCAATTTTCTGTATTTTATGACCGCCAAATTGGAGGTTGAAATGGGCTCCAAGTAGAGGTCTAGGGGACACATTTTCTCTATGTACTGAACTAGAAATGTCGCTAGGGCGACTGGTATTCCTCCGCCATAATGTATGATTCTCCTAATAGGTCTAGATAGTACATGTGGACAATGTGTGATTACATTTTCACAAAATTGGCAAAATATTAAAATGACATGTTTGTCACAAATGTATTGAATGTTTACCTTCCTTGACCTATGTTTAATTGGATGAATAGGAGAGCATGTATTTGGGGATTTAAGAACTTTAACTTGACTTTGACCATTTCATACGTTTATGCACCGAGTAATTTTCAAGGTATGGAGAAAAAGCGCAATTTCTGTATTGAACAGTAAATTCTTATCATTTTCATTTGGCCTTTGATTTATAAGAGAAGCACTGTCAGGCAGAACATACATAAATTCAGCATGTACTAAGTTTCAAGATAACTTGAGCCACTTCCGAGATATGGAGAAAAAAGTAAGTTCAGCACGTTCACTTGATCTTTGACCTTTTGACCTTTGACCTTCTTAGCAAAAAAAAAAATCCCAGAGAATCTCTATTGGGTTAGACATGCATACATCAAGTTTAAAAAAATATATATCCTGCTGGCATTGCATAAATATAAGGAAAATAATAAGATTTTGAAGTATTGCCCTTGACCTTTGACCCCTGACCTTTGACCCCATGAACCCTAAATTCCCTAGATAACCACTGCCAGTCAGTAGATGCATATACACTATGTTCCATGAAGATACCTTGAACAATTTCCAAGATACAGAGAAAAAAGTGAAATTTTAACATTTTACTTGACCTTTTGACCTTTGACCTTTTGACCTCATGACCCCAAACTTTCACCAGAGAATCTTAATTGGGTAGTACATGTATACACTAAGTTTCAAGAAAATATCTTCAGGCATTGCATAGATATGGGGGAAATAGTAAAATTTTAAGCATTTGACCTTGACCCTTTGACCTTGAGCATGTGCACCCAAAAGTTGATAGGCACAACTTCACCCCCTAATACACATACATGCCAAGTTTCATTAGGATACCTCAAAAGGTTTTGGTAGTTACCCTGTCCACAAAATTCATTACGGACGGACGGAAGGACGGACGGACGGACGGAAGGACGGACGGACGGACGGACGGAAGGACGGACGGACGGACGGACGGACGGACGGACGGACAACCCGAAAACATAATGCCTCCGGCACCACTTCGTGGCGGAGGCATAAAAATGATAACTTATGTCTTTAACTAAAAACTAGCAATGAAGTCAAGTTGAATTTTGACCATGACTGTAAATTACAAGGCCCGAATCTCTGTTTGATTTCCATGGCATTAACATATCAGCAATATCCTAATTTGCGGCAATTTGCATTCATAAGTTACACACCTTTTTGATTTTTTTTATTTCACCCAATGTAACGAAATTCGGTGGAACCGATTCGATTTAACCGTTTCGATTATGATTTGTCATAATCGATTGTGCCTATAGCATAGAAAATGGGCGATTATCGGAATGTTGGACAAACATTATAATGTGGTAGCGCATTATTCACACACAACCTAAATGGGTCAATTCCTGGCCTGACTAGCATTAAACTAGTCGAGCACGGTTAGTGAAAATTGCTATACGAACATGATGATAGTAAAATGCGGCAATGCAGCTAGTAATGCTCTGCTGGATTAAATCAGGACATGGTTTACTAACCCAAAGCTAGTCAATCAAGTCTGACTAGCATAAAATTGTATGCTGTACTAGTTTGCAGTGTATACGCCAAGAATTAGTCAAAGTGGAGGAACTAGTGTAAAGCTAGTCGAAGTGGAGAAACTATCATAAACTCGTTGATCTTACGAAAACAGCGCATGTTAGTAAAACTGAAGGAACTACCGTGAACTAGTAAGTCAAGCTGGCAGAACTAGGGTGAATTCCAGTGAATACATATTTGAATGCATTTGGTTAGGCCAATAGAAATTGAGAATTCCCCTGTCATGTGTTTACTTTAAGCCAATCACCAGCCGCAATTTCCCCTGGTTTGGGCGCGGGAAGGTTTACCTGAGCGACGCGTCGCCTGTGCGTGGACGTACTGTGTGCATATGTGTATACGATGTGCTGTGCGTGTATTTATATATGCATAGGATTTACGTGCGTGTGCAATCGTGAGAATCAGAGCCTGGATGTGATGGACGTGAGAAAATTTCTGTCTTCAAATGGAGTGGGGCGGAGATATTATTCACATTTTTGAAGGTAAGCAAACCATAGCTCGATCTAATTATAACTTGTTGAGTTTTCGTATTATGGGCTAGTCTACCTCTCCGTAAACGACCATCTAAGTTACCTTACGAATAACCCCGGGCCCGGGACGCTCCTTGTAACGTTAGTGTACACAGTTAGCTATGGGGCTGGTCGCAGTTACCTTACGATCTAACACCTAACAGTTAGAATCCGAGGCCGAAACTCAACTGTTGTTAGGTGTTAGGATCTAATACTACAGTAATACTTTGAGTCTTTGTGCATGTTGGGATGGGGCTCGGCCTATTCGCGGACTATAAAGTCTTTAACTTTTTAACGTTAGAAACGCATTTTTCAAACAAAATAGAGTCTAGACCAGGTTATGATTTCCAAAATTAACAAAAATGAGTGACGAATGTAACCGTCATTGACATTGTACATCAGACATTGTAACTGTGTTAGGGGGCTACTTGTACTTTTGTAGGCACCTATAGAGCGAAGTTGAAAAAATGCCTCTCATGATACATCGATCATCAGGAGCTATCTTCTAATAGAGTTCTAAAAGTTCTAACGTTAACATTATGCCTTTCAGAAAATATTGGGACACACTAAACTCTGAGTCTAAATTCTCCAGAACGTTAGTCGTAGGCCTAACGTTAACTACTAACAGTGTAATTTTAGATCTTAGAGAAACTAATAGAACTAGACACGGTCTAGTCTGTACTTAAGTTGGGGTTCTACCGAGGTAGGGCTTACGCTAAGTCTAACTGTAAAAGTCTAACCGTTAGTCTAAACAAGTCTCACAACCGTTGGCGTTAATTGTAGGCCCTACTCATTTATTCTATTCCAACTAGAACAGCATTAACGCGAAATAGGCCTACTATTACTAACGGGTTAGGCCCAACTAGTATTAGTAGGTAGTCTAGAACTCCGGTTAGGTCCCCACTCACCCTTCACCGCTATAGCTGGGGACTTCTTTCAACCTCCATAGACTTTGCGCATTAGTGGAGACACACACGCAGAATGAGAGGGGACCGATATCACGATTTAGCCCTAGAACGTAGTAGAAGCAGAACCTAGACCACTGTTAAACATCTAGGGCCTACATTGAACGGTTTTCCAGGATAAGCTATATCCTAGGGCCTAGGTCCGGTTCTCATGCGGTATTATAGACCTAACGTTAGGCCTACAGTGCAGTGGCATGAACTCTACATGGACTACAAGCATAGCATCATGCACACAGAGATGATCACTGTAAAGTATGTAGAGGGAGAAGTCCAGTCGAGTTTAGACCACGGTTAGAGATCGACGTAGCTAAAGCTGTGCTATAATTAACCCTATTTTAACTGGGGGGGGGGGGGTCAAATTGACCCCCTTCTCGACATTTCACGCCACAATTCCGCAACGCGCAAAGATTTTGCCGCGTCATTTCATGACTTTTTTTCATTGAAGTCTCCCGCATATTTTGAGACCAAATTTGCGACGTCCGGGTACACCGTTTTGAAGTTACGCAATGTTTTGCATATGCATGTCAACCTGAAAACAGCTCAAATTCATGATTTCTGTGCAAATTCTATGCAAATTGTGGTTTTTTTTTTGTTTTTTTGTTTAATTGATATCGATCGCGCGATCGGCGGCCGAGATCTGAAGGGGGGGGGGGTCAAATTGACCCCCCCCCCCCCCCCCCCGTAAAAACTTGGTCTCCAATAGCCCAGTTGAAATAGGGTTAATGCAATAGACTAGAAGCGTCTAACTCTACATTGCTATTGAGTCGACAGCCGAATCACTGACACTGTGTTGCCAGAAGGTGATCTCGATTGATACGGTAATACAAAAAAAAAATGGTGAAATTTGGTGATTTATATAATTGTGATGACCTATGTAGTAAAAAGGACTTTTATTTGCCACCACATTCGAGCATCCACACAGCTGGGAGAATACCATAGTGCTATTGCACTCCCACGCCATGTGTGGCAATCATCTAAGTAAGAAATACGATGCATGCACTGTTAAGTGTTAGTCCACTGTGACATCACACTTCTAGCTGAAGATCAACGTGCTCACACATCATGGAGATCGATCCCCCTTTTGGCAGACGACAACGGGTACTATATTTGAACATTGTTTTTTATGAAAGTTACAGGTGACCTTAGGCATTGAAATTTGGCAGAGATCATCTTTGGGTCTTTCTAAATATGCTGATCGATGTAGCTAAAAAGTAATTTCTAGCTTTTCTATTGATGCACACTTAGTATTTGTGTGGACAAAACGGAACTGCATATTGTCTTGTGGAGATGAGTTCTAAATCCATTTCTGAACATTGTGTTTTCATGCTTTCCTCCAGATAAAAAGACGTAACATGACAGTTCTTCGGGAGTGATGGTGATTTAAAGGAACTCGGTATAGGGGTCATCATTTGGAGAACGAAGACAGATTGATAGCTGTACAGTCTCTGTCACACCACGAGGGTGCAGATCACCAGATTGAAGAAGTACATGTAACAGATGTGGCCAACGACTAGCCATTGAATGCAGGGTTGACGAATGCTGGAAACACCGGGCCAACATCAGCGAAGGATATGGACTTCCATTGCACTAACCCTGCTGTAAGCTATTCTGTTGTTTTCCACGATGATTAATGAAGGGAGACTAGTTTGAAATTGATTCACATTTATTTTACATTCTAGAGTCTCAGTAATTACATAAGAGGCTACATTAAGAGACTGAAAGCTTTGTTGGTTTTGTTTTGTTTGAAGAAATGATTTTCAAGTATTAATTATTCTTCATGGAGCAGTTTTGGAGCTGTCCTTCTCTCTGAAAATGAAAGCCTTGAGAGGTTAGTACTCGTATTTAAGAAAAATGTGTACTTGCTGTATCGACAGAAGTGAAAACCATGTTATGGTCAGTCTTGAGTTGTGTAAGTAGAGCTGAACGTTGCTTATGGCAAATACGTATATTAAATGATTTTGCACTTCAAGTTTATAATGTAAACTGGAGGGACCTATTATCCTCATGCCATAATTTGTATGATTTGTAAAACCTTTAAATTTTACTTATTTGCCCAGGAATTCAACACACACATCACTCCAAGGGGGAGGAGATACTTCAATAGCTGATGGAAGGAGTTCTGACTGCTCCAAGGAGACACCTGCTTATCCAGATCATCGTATTTCTTGTTGATAATGGAAGCAGAAAACTGTACAGCGTAAGTTCAATTGTTTGAATACTGGTCTGGAAAACCAGTTTCCCATTGTCATGTCTTGTACTATACATTTCCATGCAATATAGCACCATCTAATTTGCCTGTTCACTTTTGTTTTTGTCTTCTCAAATATAGAGAATAACAGTCTAAAATGTGTCCCCCCCCCCCCCCAAAAAAAAAAAAAAAAAAAATGAAGGGACCGGTAAGTATAACGTTGTAAATGAAGTGATGGTTATAGATTTAAAAATAAGGACTGATATACTTGTATGAAACATGTAAACAGAGTGTACCTACAAGACTCCGCGCTGACTTATTTTCTTGGTAGCCCCATTGGGCCACATGTAAATGATAATAGTCCTAATACTTATGATATAATTATAATAATGATGAATAAAAAAAATGGAAATTGATTTGCCATAAAGTTCGATGGATAATCACATCTTGTATTTTTCTACTAACTGTGCACATCCACACTTAACCCATCTGCATGAAATTTTCATTTGTATTAACTGATATTTGGTGTAAGAAGCACATGAATAAATGTACTTGAAACAGCGGTACTGAATAGCAATAGAAATTAATGCCAAGAAAAAAAAAAACATGAAAATAGTTCAGCCCCTTAAAAGATGGGAATGAGGGTCAATTTTTTGATGTTATATATTTGCTTCGTAGAATATGATTAACATTCTTCTTGCTTCCTTTTTAAATTCAGATACCCAAGTAGTGAGCAAAAGACGCGTTGAAGCCAAGGCAGTTGCGATGCAGTACCCCACTTTGTGAGACACCACACAAGGTGCACAAGGATATGTAAGTTTATACTCGTAAGTTTATGTGATCTACAACTTTTTAGCCCTCTTTAGCAGAAAGCTTAAGTGACATACATGGTATCTTATTCATCTAGCTTGCAAAAACTTGAACATTTTCAACTTTTCTCCAGAGATAGTGGACAGAATTCAACCATACTAGGAGTTGATCATCCTTGTTTAGTTAGGGGGCAAGGACCCAAAGTTGTTCAGGATATGGTCATGAGCCCCCCCCCCCCCCCCCAAAAAAAAAAAAAAAAAAAAAAATGGCCTTTACAGGGAAATTAATTGCATCTTTGTCTTAATTAAATCATTGGGCAAATATACAGGCAATGTGGGGGCTTTTGATAATCTTTGATGTACATGTTCATAGATGTATAATAAATTTTGTGTGCAGATTGGTCTGATTCCATGACTTAGGTTGGATGTACGTAAACTCCAACGTAACGTAATGTAACGTAAGCTCCAACATGCCAGTTGCGCCGTTCATTTATTATAAACCTATTCTCGTTTTCTTCCATAAGAATGCCACTACATGTATTTCTACTGCTATCAGATCTTCATCAGTTATAGTCAACTCTCTGCCAAAGTGAAATTTGTTGAGACTCGAGAAAAAGCTTTGACCTACAATGCATTCTTATATTTCAGGAGTACCTGTATGACAAGGATCTCTGGATTCATTGAGTATCGTTTGGAGACCTTGAGGAGCTATGACACCACTCATCAACTCAGGCAGAGAGAGAGTATTTGCAGCTCCCACCAAGCCCCTGACTGAACACAATTACAACGTTAGATTAGAAGCCCAACGAGAAGAGACAGCTACCATCGGTGTATAGGCCTACGTACATATCCTTGCTTTTTCCTCTTTTGAGATACATTAAATGCTCCTCTGAAGTTGGAACTTACATTCTTGTTGAAGAGTCAGCCACATCAGGCTCAGCGGTAGTTTAGCATGAAGCTGTTACCAGGACGTACTGCAGCACTTCAACACTAAAAGTAGAACAGGGCTCGTCGATGAAAAGAGTTTGTTTTGAAACTTCAAGGGAAGATTTTATTTTCCCAAACAACTGGCAGTATTCACCAAATATTGTGATGACACAAAACGATCCAAATTCTGTATGTTCATCCATGCTTCCTTCCATGTGTCCATCTGTTACAGTTTCAGTAACTTTTTTGAACTTCAATCGTAACCAAACTTGGATAATAGGTGCACTATGGTAACGTTCCCCTTATGACACACTTTGAAGTCACATGACAGGGTCAAAGCCTCAAAAGTCAAAAAACAAGGTCATTTGAGGTATAATTGTTAGTTTATTTTGGTTAACTGTTTCAAATTGCTCCCATTTGAAGAAGTTTTTTGTCTTTTTTTAGTGCTTTTTTAGTGCTAGTTGATATTTAATTTGAATATTAGATGATCAAATATCAGTAACACAATAAACTGCCTTTAGTCAGAAACTGGCTTTCTGGTGAAAAAAAAAAAGATCTATTTTTAGGACAGAGACTGGTCGATCCATGTACTGTTTTCAAAATGTGGTCTTAACAACTGCTAGTGAAGTGGGTAATTGTCCCCGCCGAACGAGTTCGAGCAGGGGACTATGAAACGGGCTCCGTACGTGTGTGTGTCCGTGTGTCCGTCCGTGTGTCTGTCCGTCCGTCCGTGTGTCCGTGTGTGCGTCCGTGTGTGATCAAAATCTTCAATTTGCTACTTCTCTGTCATTTATGAGCCAATTTTGATTCTGTTTGCTTTATATGATAGCACTACATGGGAGCTTTGAAACTTCTACACAGAATTTCAGTCGTGACCTTTGACCTTGACCTTTGACCTATATTGTACATTTTGCTACAAAATGCTACTCCTTCGCCATTTCTAACCCGATTTCGATTCCGTTTGCTTTATGTGATGGCACTAGGTGAGGGCTTCAAAACTTCTACACAGAATTTTGACCTTTGACCTTGATTTTTTGACCTATATTGTACATTTTGCTACAAAATGCTACTCCTTCGCCATTTCTAACCCGATTTCGATTCCGTTTGCTTTATGTGATGGCACTAGGTGAGGGCTTCAAAACTTCTACACAGAATTTTGACCTTTGACTTCTTTGACCTTTGACCTTGATTTTTGACCTATATTGTACATTTTGCTACGAAATGCTACTCCTTCGCCATTTTTAACCCGATTTCGATTCCGTTTGCTTTATATGATGGCACTAGTTGAGGGCTTCAAAACTTCTACACAGAATTTTGACCTTTGACTTCTTTGACCTTTGACCTTGATTTTTGACCTATATTGTGCATTTTGCTACAAAATGCTACTCCTGCGCCATTTCTAACCCGATTTCGATTCCGTTTGCTTTATGTGATGGCACTAGGTGAGGGCTTCAAAACTTCTACACAGAATTTTGACCTTTGTCTTCTTTGACCTTTGACCTTGATTTTTGACCTATATTGTACATTGGCTACAAAATGCTACTCCTTCGCCATTTCTAACCCAATTTCGATTCCATTTGCTTTATGTGATGGCACTAGGTGAGGGCTTCAAAACTTCTACACAGAATTTTGACCTTTGACTTCTTTGACCTTTGACCTTGATTTTTTACCTATATTGCACATTTTGTTACAAAATGCTACTTCCGGTGGGGACATATGTTACGCACCGCGTAATTTCTACTTTTCCTTGTGTTCATTGTGTCTATTTTAAACTCAATTGAGCCAAAGGCTTGAGTGAGCTATTGCGATCGATCGCTTTTTGTTCGTCATGCGTCGTGCATAGACTTTTACATTTTCATCTTCTTCTCAAGAACTGGTGGGCGGATATCAACCAAACTTGGTGGGGATCATTCTTAGGGGGTAGGGACCAAAAGTTGTTCATGTGGAGCATGTGGCCCAGGGGGACGGCCCCAAGGGGAAAAAGGGGGTAATCTTTAAAAATCTTCTTCTCCAGACCCCAAAACAATGCAGTTAATATGTTATTTGTAGATCTATACATTTACCTATAAAGAATATAGTTTGTTCATGGAAAGACCCAAGTTTCGGTGGTGGGGGCCAAGGGGAAAAAACACATGTCCATCTTCTTCAAACCGGAGTCCAGATTTCAGTCAAACTTGGTTGGGATCATCCTTAGTGGGTAGGGTCCCAAGGTTGTTCATGTTGAGCATGTGGTCGAGGGGGGGGGGGGGGGGCAAGGGAAGATGGGAGAAACTCTTGTGCTCCATATCCAAAAGCATTATAGGCAAGATATGGTGTATGTGGATATCTTTATAGGTGAAGAATATACGTTCATGACAATGCCTCAATACCTATGATAACCTCCTTGGAGCTCGGGGGGGGGGGGGGGGGGGGGGGGGCAGAGGATAGGGCCCCCAAGAGAGGAAAAAAAAATCTTGCTCTCCAGACCCGAAAGCATTACAGTCAAGATACATTTTAAGTAGATACCTTAAAGGTAAAGAATATTCATGAAATGTTGTTCATGACAATACCTCGGAAAACCCCTTTGGACAGACTGTTTTGTGTACTAACATCGGTCTTGTACTAGTCTGATTTCATACCTTGATACCACCTTCAGAAATGCATCCTTTCTGTACAAAATGGCATGATATAAAAAGAAAGTCAAAATCTGAAATTTTTAGAGAATTTGTTCCGTTTGTTGTATTTTTAGATCAGATTAATACATTACATGTACCTACATTTGTATTGGATGTTACATCACTGCAAGCCTCATTACATCTTATTCTTATGGACAGTAATGTGTTTGTGTGTGAAAGTTTATGAAATATACTGTACTCTGTAATAACGAAATTGTATAGGAGCCACACACATTATCTCAATGAGTTATTACTATATGCCTATGTTATAATCATTTGTAAGAAAGCAACCAGAGTCAGATTTCTCTAATTAAATTCCAAAATACATGTACTGTACATTTAGTACACAATCCTTGGGAATGAATTTCTGCTTTAGTTTCAGACTTTGCCTTGCGGCTACTCCTTGACACAGATTTCGAGTTGTATAGCCACATATAATTTATAGTTCTTAATACACAATAAAACATGCGTTATGAAGCTGAAATAATGAGAAGGATGAGAAAGACTCAAATCAAGTTTGTAGCCCATATTATACCAAAATTATGAATTATAATAAATTTGCTCTCATAGTGTTAAGTTGAATTGGTCATATGATTAAAGCTTTTGTGACTTGATTTGAGATAATTATCATTGAGAAATTTATAATGCATTTGGAGTTGGATTATTATACCTGTCCTAGCTGTAAGATAAAACCAAAATCAACTGCCTAGTTCCTAGTATAGCAAAGTTATTCACATAATTAAAAAAAATCGCTCCCATAGACTTTATGTGTACCGTTTCTCTCCCCTCTCCCCCTCACCTCCCCCGCACCTTCATCGGTTGTTTTTTTTTTTTTTATTCTATCACTTGCCGTGTCACAATTTCATGTGCTTAATGAGCTCATATAACAATGAATCATAACATAATCTTTTTTTTTTTTTGGTCCACCCTTTTGGGTTGCAAGTTCACAACACATGGCCATTTACGGGTTCAATTTTATATAAATGTTGTATAAGGAGATATGCAGTTGTAGAGCTCGACTCTTGATTTATTTCATGCTTCCCATTGTGCATTGAGTGTTTTTATGTAACCCTGTGTATTCATTTGTTTATTCAATGCTGCAATTCAATTTCTTTTCAATTATGTAAGATTCATTTGTGATATTCATGATGCCTACATTAATTTGCTGCATTCGTTGGATGAATAAAATTTGAGATTTTTAACCTGATATTATTGCTTTTGTTTTAATGTATTTTCGTCACAGTTACATTATCTGCATACATGTAATTTCATTTCAGATTCATCTCCGAGACCTTGACTAGCTTTCGCTTGTCACACATGCTGCACTAGGTTTGGTGAAAGCTAGTCAAAAGGGCCAGACCAGCAATAAGCTAGTCTAGCTGTTTGTACTAACTCTATGTTAGTGTAACTTGACACCATCTACACTAGTTTAAAGCTAGTCGTTTTCTAGTCAAGCAGCAATGACTAGCCTTACTCAGCATAGTCCAGCATCCATTACAAGTCTCATGCTAGTCCAGCAGTCATGACTAGCATGGAAATCCAAAGCTAGTAACTTAGTTCAGCAGACATGACTAGCTTTGTGCCAGTCCAGCACTCTTTGACTATCTTTTGCCTAACTAGTCCAGCAATCACTACTAACATGATGAGTAGTTTTATGCTCATTACTAGCTTGATTTCCCTAGTCCAGCAGTGTTAACTAACATCATGACTAGCATTATGCAAGTCCAGAAGTCATTACTTGCCTTGGCTTACCAAGTCCAGTAGTCATTACTAACTTCACGGTAGTCCAATAAGCAAGTCAAGCTAGCATTACTAGAATAACACTAGTCCAGGGTGACACCATCTGGACTAGCTTCTTATTAGTCCTGCCTACCAATTTAGGTTGTGTGTGTTATGAGTTTTAACATTTATTATTAAATATGTGGTTACTTGTTTGTCATGGGCAAGTTTGGATTATTTTAATACCAACTCCGGTTTAGACCGATGATACATGCCGAATTATAGTAACCGTGTACAAGAGATACTGCTAAAATGTATAATCATTGTACGAATTTTGTAACCACGCCAGCATTGTAAATAATTTGAACGACTACTGCGGGTGTTTGCCATGGAGCTTACGGCCGAGCGGGATTGCCTCCTCATTCCGCGATAGGAGGAGAGGCATATAAAGTGGCCGTTGTGTGACTTTATAGTCCGCAACAAGTAGCCCGTGTACGATTCATTTCCAATGTGTTGTTATTGTTCACTTCTATATGTAATAAACTGTACATGTGTTCCTGACCTGCTGTCTTCACTGTGTCTTCTTGAGGGTTCTACCACAGTACAACAGTTTGGAGAGTGGTGGCACATGTTCCTGAGAAGACCAACTAGTAAGCCGTTGGATTTCGGGTATATTGGTAATGTGACTTGTCGCATAGTCCGTACCCAATCCAAGTTCCAGCCGTCGCCGTTGGATTTCGGGTATATTGGTAATGTGACTTGTCGCATAGTCCGTGCCCAATCCAAGTTCCAGTCGTCGCCGATGGATTTCGGGAATAGTGGTAATGTGACTTGTCGCATATGCCCTGTGCCCAATCCAGTCCAGTTCCAGTCGTCGCTTGAGGAAGTTGGTAACGGTGCGATACAGCACTTTTACCCCGTGCCATCAACGATACCTGTGCCCACCATATGGTTGTGAAAGGTGTTCCACGTTAGCGTGACTGAGTTGGTAGCAAAAGTTGGTAGCAGAGTTGGTAACAAAACTTGGTAGCAGAACTTGGTAGCAAGAGTTGGTAGTAAAAGTTGGTAACAAAATAAGTGTTACCAATTTAACATCCTCTACAAGTGACGCTTGGGAGTGACATACTTTAAGTGATGCTGAACTTGGTATGTGTGCCGCTTGTGTTAGTGAGCTGCTTCTGACACAACATAATACATGGTAGTGTACAGACTAGTAGTTTTAATAATTTAAAGGGATCGTTGTAAACTGCAACAAAACGAACCCCGCCTACTCGGCCATCCTGACACGGCTCGCGGAGACATTTGTACAAACAGTCAAATACACTCTCATCATTCACGACGAGAAGGCGAGTTCGTCACACATGGTGTCAGGAGTGGGATCCCTATTTGTAACTTTTGTATGAATTAATGTAGTTAACTGTGTTTTCACGATGGCACGCGAAACGCCATTGTTGGGGTTGTCACTTTTGCTGGAGAGCAAGATTAGCGAAATCGACGACTTGATTGCTCAGGTGTCAGAGTCGGTGCGCAAACAAACTGGAGTAGCACCAACTTCGGTTTCTAACTTACGCTGCTCACCGATGACACTTGGAGGGCGCCTTAACCAGTCGTCACTGCCACCCTCACCAGTGGTGTCACCTCAGCTGTTTGGAGATGCTAATGTAGAGGTAGAATTGTCAGTTCCGCCATCGGCAAAGCTACTATCTCAGCAGCATCAAACTCCAATGCAGCAGTCGCATTCATCTCGTACAAGTGACCAGCCTATTACATTTGGAAGACAACCAGATGTAATGCCACACCAGTTTGGCCCGAACCAGCGACGTCGAACAGAGCTCTGGGACCAGAGACGTCATGATGTTCAGGGCAACGGAACCAGCAAACCGGCTGTCATACCAGATAGATATGATGGCAAAGGACCTGTGGTGGACTATCTTTGTCATTTCGAAGCTTGCGCTGGAGTTAACCGCTGGACGGAAGTGGAAGCTCTTCAATATTTGGCTGCCAGCTTGAAAGGAGCTGCTGTCAAAGTACTAGCACAGCAGACGGGACGTCAGTTGACGTACCAAGAACTCGTGCACCGCCTGAAGCACCGCTTTGGACCTGTTTCGCATTCAGAAGTATTCCTGGCAGAATTGCGTACCAGACGACGCAGACCGAAGGAAAGTTTGCAGGAGCTAGGACAGAGTATTCGCGAGCTTACATCCATGGCATATCCTGAATTCGAGGAAGCAGGCCAAGATAAATTGGCTCGAGGTCACTTTTTCGATGCAATAGTTGACCGGGATATCCGAATCGGCCTCTTCCGGGCTCAGCCTCGTACGCTCGACGAGGCAATCCAAGCTGCTCTCAACACAGAAGCCTTCCTGCGGATGGAGAGTGACCGTCGACAGTATAACCGGGTCTTGTTGTCACAGGAGGAAGAACAAGACGTGGCTGTGAAGGATGAAGACACTGCTGACAAATCCATGGGTGTGTGTGAAAATAACACCATTCTCATGATCGAAGCAGTCAGCGATCTAATAAAGACGAGAGAGAAGGAGCAACCAGCGCCAGTGCCGAGAAACGACTTGGCATTAAAGACTGAGACACTCCCTAAAAGCGAACAGAAGGAGGACAGTCAGCCTTCTGACAACAAGGAGGACACATCCAAGGAGGGTACGAATCCTCCAGACGACGGGTGCACACCAGCCAGAGAGGCATCCGAACCAGAGATATCTCAACCGCCACTACCTATAGTTCCGCAGCTCCACTTCTGTCATCCACGTTCCAGAAAGGACTGTACGTGAATTTGAACGTGAATGGGCAGGAGGTGATGTTTCTGGTAGACAGTGGTGCATCGCAGTCATATGTCTCAGAAGGAATGTACCTGCGAATGAGACCTGAGCGAAAGCCACCACTTGAACCAGTGACAAGCATCGTTCGTCAAGCGGATGGATCTCGGCTGAAAACAAAGGGACATGCTACCATGGAACTTCAGCTTGGCTCCTGCTTGTGCCATGTTGACTTGGTAGTAGCTGACATAGGAGCTGAGGGCATCCTTGGTCTGGATCTCTTGATTGGTCTGGAAACCACGCTAGATTTTGAGAACATGCAGCTGCATACTCCATGGGTATCTCTCCCATGTATAAACAATGAGAAACAGATATGTGCAGCAACGACAGCACCGACGTTGGTAAAAGGGACAGCGCCAGCCAACCTTACCAGCCTTGCTGAGGACGACACGGAGACCACGCCTCTCGACGAAGGCATATCTCAGAATCGTGTGCCGCCACATCTGGTGGACTTCTGTCAATGCAGTTGGACAGAAACTCCCCCAGAAAGCAATTCATCGGCATACCAGCTTCTGAGAGACGACTCAGAGGTGTTCTCTACAGGCCGAGCAGGGACACGTGTCAGCGTCAGCGCGACAGCACCAGTGGTTGCGGGAAAGCTACCTAGTGGACATCGCCGATGTGACGACTCTTCCTCACCTGCACGCTATTCTCGGTCAGCGGGAAGACCACCTGATTATCTACCCCGATCGAGGAGCCGCTCTCCGTTGGGGCACGCCCGTTCCTCTCGTCATACATCGGATTCATTCTGGCACACCATGCCAGGGTGATATATGACATCTCTCGTGTCGACCTGTCTGCTGCAAGGGAGCAGCCAGGACAGCAAATTAAGTGAAGAGACTGTTGAACTCTTAAAATATGAGATTCTGACGAACAATTAGTCTATATGACAATTGGACAGCTTTGAACTAAAGACTGTAGTTGTCTCATAACGTTACTATGGACTGTACGTAGAGTTTTGTAAAGGAGCAAAACGTTCAATAATGTTTCTAATAGTACATTTTTGTTGTCACTCTTTGCTCTCTATGTGTTCGGCTCCAGGGACGAAGCCTGCATGGGGAGGGAAGCCATGTAACGAAATTCGGTGGAACCGATTCGATTTAACCGTTTCGATTATAATTTGTCATAATCGATTGTGCCTATAGCATAGAAAATGGGCGATTATCGGAATGTTGGACAAACATTATAATGTGGTAGCGCATTATTATGAGTTTTAACATTTATTATTAAATATGTGGTTACTTGTTTGTCATGGGCAAGTTTGGATTATTTTAATACCAACTCCGGTTTAGACCGATGATACATGCCGAATTATAGTAACCATGTACAAGAGATACTGCTAAAATGTATGTAAAATAAGTGTTACCAATTTAACATCCTCTACAAGTGACGCTTGGGAGTGACATACTTTAAGTGATGCTGAACTTGGTATGTGTGCCGCTTGTGTTAGTGAGCTGCTTCTGACACAACATAATACATGGTAGTGTACAGACTAGTAGTTTTAATAATTTAAAGGGATCGTTGTAAACTGCAACAAAACGAACCCCGCCTACTCGGCCATCCTGACACGGCTCGCGGAGACATTTGTACAAACAGTCAAATACACTCTCATCATTCACGACGAGAAGGCGAGTTCGTCACAATATATATATATATATATATTTCTCGTTTCTAAGATAATGACGTTACTGACCAACAACAAGAGCTCTAAGCTCTTTTTTAGCCAAACTTTACAATAATAGTCAAAAGTGCACACTGAGGTCTATTTGTAGCACGCACTTGTCTTCCATTATACAGAATATCGATGTGTTTATTAAATCACAAACGCGTAATACGATAATTCTTTTACCTGATTTCAAACCTCATTTCAATATAAACATGATTCAACATAGATATAAAAGGTCAAATCATTCTATTCGTACATACCGGTCTTCAGTGCAATAACTTAAGTGATATTATGCTTTTGTTCATATTCATGTAAAACAAAAATAAGGACCAAAAAAAAATGAAAACCTACATAAAATGGTATATTTACCTTGTTTTTAAAAGTGTAATCTCATTCTCTACTAAGGGACAAACTTGTGAAGACAAGGTGTTGGAGCTGCCCGCTCTCGGTAGACCGATGCAGCTTGGAATGCTCTACGACTGTCGTGATGATACGCTTATTCCTGGCTTCACGCTGTGGGACCCGGAAGTACTGAAGAACGACCGTGACGTCCGTACCAAACAAGGGACCCACTTCAACGTCATTACATCAGACGGCATCAATAACAAGTCGTCGGCCTTGAACATTGAGGCTTCTCTGAAAGCGAGCTTCATGGGCGGCCTGGTTGAGGTGAGTGGTTCTGCCGAATACATCAACGACAAGAAGACGACTAGTCGACAGTTCCGCCTTACACTCCAATACAAGACCACGACTAGGCTTGAACAGCTGACAATGAAACATCTAGGAAGACAAAACGTGCAACATCCGTATGTATTTGATCAAGGTATAGGTACGCATGTTGTAACAGGCATTTTGTACGGAGCACAAGCTTTCTTTGTATTTGACAGGTATCTGAATGACGAGAGCGACCAGCATGTGCACTGGCACGTAAATGCCATCATCAAGAAAATTCCAAGCTTCAGTATGAAAGGCGAAGGTGACCTGAAACTTACAGAAAGCGAGAAAGAAGAAGCTGATAAGCTCCAGTGCAAGTTCTATGGCGATTTTGCGCCTCAGAGCAACCCTGTAAGCTACGAGGAGGCTGTGGTGATCTATACCCAGCTGCCATCAATGCTGGGAGATAACGGAGAGTTCGCTGTTCCTCTGACGGTATGTCTCTATCCGTTGTCGAAGTTGGACAGCAAGGCAGCAAAACTATTCAGAGAAATCAGTGTGAACATTATCGGACAAGTCCAGAACATTCTAGAGAGTTTCGATCAGTGGAAAATGAAATGTGACGATTTGGTCAAAAACAATGTTGGCACGGAATTTCCGAAGTTCACCGAGAAGCTGGACCTCTTCAGAAAGTTGCTACTCGAATTCAAGCAGGGTTTCCAGCAAAAGATTGCTCGAGCACTACCAAAAGTTCGTGGAGGTGAAGCAGTAGAACACGTACTGATAGACATCATTTCTGATTGTGAGAAATCTCCTTTTCATTCGCGACTGGTAGAATACTGGCTGAAATGCAGAGAAAAGGAAATGAACATCGTGAAAACCTTCATGAAAGGTTTGGACTCCTTCAGAATCATTCGCTCTCGGGAAGACCTGGATGAACTGTTATTGTGTTTCTCAATCGAACACGTAGTTGCGTTCTCTTTCTCGTCATTGGGGCTAGAAGATGATTACCTCAAGGTCCTTTCACGGTTCATCAGGACACAAACATATGAGTCTTATACACCGCAGAAAGAATGGTTTGACACTGTGGCAACGTCGAAGAAAATGAGAATGAAAGCGAAACAGTTCAAGGACTTTGCAAGTGCGAACAGTACCTCAGAGGAGATCACATTTGTCATAATGGGGTTCGATGATGGCGAAGAATCGACCGCCGAAAGTGTCTCACTCTTTCACTACGAGCATGGGGTCCTCAACACAAAAGACTTTGAACCTCCTGGCGTACCTGGAAAACCAGAAATTCTCAAGACAGATCATGATTCTGCGAAACTCAAATGGACCGTGCCACAAACTGGGCTCGCGTGCATACAATCTTACCTTGTAAAGTACAGGGAGACGTCACCAGCACAGGATCCTGAATGGCGTGAGTTCAGGACAGATAGTACAGCTACTCTTGCAACCGTACCGGAATTAAAGCCAAACATCACATACGAATTCTCGGTGGCAGCGATTTCTGAGATGGGGCATTCCCAGGGTGGCACAGTGAGTGAAGTTACTAAAACCCTACCTTCGAGCCCTCCACATAATGTGCGAAAGAACCAAGTTACTAGGGCTAGCATCACGGTGGTGTGGGATAAGCCTGATGTGCTAGGGGAGGGCGTTAGAGTGTTGAGATACAGAGTGAGTTACGTCCCGACAGTTGACACAGATCCAGATCACGTGTTGCTGACCGAAACCGAAGGAGATGTTTGTTTGTGCACAATAGAAGACCTTGACCCAGGAACTACCTACAAAGTATCAGTCTCTGCTTTGTGTGGAACAGCAAAGGACAGCGCTTTTTCCGAAGCCGTAGAAATAACTTCAGTTTCTGCAGTAAACGAGCGCACGAAAAACTTCAGAGAGCTGATAGCACAGTGCGATACCCTGAAGAAAGGAGATCGTTCCAAAGGGGAACCATCTTTGTTCAAGCTTCCTCTGACTAAAGGAAGACATGGTGCACGCAGTAAATACCAGACCTACAACTTCGGTCGAAGGAATGAGGCGAAACGACATTTGGTTACAATGGTCGTCGGAGCGACAGGTGCAGGAAAGAGCACTCTGATCAACGGCATGGTCAACTACATCTTTAACGTTGACTGGAATGACAACTTTCGTTTCAAGATCATTGCTGAGGAAGGAGAGAACAAGGCTGGCGGCCAGGCACAGAGCTAGACTCAGATGATCACCTCGTACGCCATTAATCCAACAAAGTGGTCACATCTCGATTTCAGACTGACGATAATTGACACACCAGGATTCGGTGACACGAGGGGTATCGCACGAGACAAAGCCATCGTTGACCAGATTCGTGACTTCTTCGCAGATTCATCTCTCCATCACGTGGACCACATAGATGCCATTGGCTTTGTCGCTCAAGCATCTCAAGCAAGGTTAACCCCCACTCAAAGGTATGTGTTTGACTCCGTCTTGGCAATCTTCGGCAAGGACATTGAACAAAATATTATGATGCTTCTGACTTTTGCCGATGGACAGAAACCTCCCGTTATAGACGCTATCAAAGCAGCGAACATTCCATGTTCAAAGAACATGTTCAAATTCAACAATTCTGCTTTGTTTGCTAATAAAACTGATGTTGATCAACCTTCAGGTGGCAAGAGTAGCAACGATGATGTGGGAAGAGACGTCAACGACATGGAAGAAGTAAACGCAGATTGCTTCGACAAAATGCTCTGGAAGATGGGGGTCCAGAGCATGCGGCAGTTCTTCAGCGCTTTGAGTCAGATAGAGCCAAAAAGTCTCTCGCTTACACAAGAAGTCCTGAATGAACGTCAGCGTTTGGAAGCAGCGGTGGAAGGTCTACATCCACAGATCCAGATGGGATGTGGTAAGCTTGAGGAATTGCAAGAGGAGCAGAGAATCCTGGAGCAACATGAGGCGGAAATTGAAGCGAATAAGGAGTTTGTGTACGATGTGGAAGTTCAGAAGAGTCGGAAGATCAAAATTACAGGACATTTCATCACCAACTGTTCCCGTTGCCACTATACATGCCATTATCCATGTAAAGTCGCAGATGACAAGAAGAAAGCGCGCTGTTCGGTCATGACAAGAGATGGAACATGTGGCGTATGTCCTGGAAGATGTGTTTGGAGTGTTCACTTTAATCAGGCTTACAGATTTGAGTATTACACTCAGAAGGAGACTCGGACTTATGCGGAGCTCGAAAGTCGTTACAACGACGCAACTGGCAAGAAGCTAACTGTAGAACAAGTTGTCAAGAGACATCAAGAAGAATTCATGAGCGTCCAGGAATGCGTGTATCAACTAATCACTGAATCACACAGGAGCCTCAAACGTCTGGAAGAAATCGCGTTGAGGCCAAACCCTCTCAGTGCTCTGGACTACGTGGATCTCTTGATTGAGGCGGAACAACAGGAAGCAAATTCAGGATGGAGAAGTCGTGTTAAGGCTCTCCAGGACGTGCGCAAGGAGGCAGAAATCCTATCCCAAATCAAGCAACCGAATTACGATCCCTTTCAGCAGTACCACCAGCACTTCAGTGAAAAAGGAAAGAAGAGGAAAGGAGTATTTGAAAGCTTTTGCGAGTTTTTTTCTGTCCCATTTCGAAGTGGCAGTCGTAGTCACAGCAGTGTTTGACTTCTCTGAGTAAATTCACCTGTATCAAAGATGAGCTGCACAAAACAATCAGGTACAGACTAAAACTGCAAACATGTTAATGAAAGCTGAGCAGTGCTCATCTACTGCTTTGTTTAGCTCTCCTTTGTTTTTGTTGATTCTTCGTTGAAGCAATTTTTAGATTTTCTTGAGAATATGTTAACGTTTACATTAAATATTCGTATAGGTGTTAGAATATGATTTGTTGGTAACCAGATAATTTGAAAATAAAAGCTTACTTGCTTGTAATCTACTCTTTCAAATTATTCAAACAAGAAAGTCATTTGTATTTCAATATTTTACAAATGGTGTTGAAGTTCTATATCATGTATAAGAACAAAACGTGGTTTTTTTTTGTATTATAATAGAAAATACAGAGAAACGCACAATTAGCTAATTGTCTCACAAAGAGGCTCCAGGGGGAAAGACCCCCTTCCGCCAACAGCCCAAGGGCCTTACTCTAAAATCAGATGATTTCGCTGGCTTTGAGCTGAGAGATGCAACAAGGAGTTTACTACGCAAATGATTGACGTCTTAAGGAAGAATTAAACGCCCTCCTCCCTACCCAGAAAGGATTTGTGCCGCAAAACGAAAGCAACACGAGTTTGTCAAAGATATGGTTAATAATGCAGCTAACAGAGCTGTTGCATTTTTTGACCATTCTTCTTTACAATGATGGTAACTTTCGAAGCAACACAATTTCTATAATTTCATGCTGTACAGATTGTTCATCATTGGGGTTCATAACTGAACTTGCTTTTGGCAGGAAATATACTTCACAAATGTTTTGCTCTGAATGAAAGTAATGGTCAAATCAGTCGACTTGTAAATGTCATAGTTAGTTTGCCCGGTCTGGTTGCGCCAGCTGATATAACATTAGGAATAAGAAATATCATTACAACCACAAATGTGGGCTGCGTAGCATGTACGTGGATGGGTTAAAAAGCCGTTAACACTGACATCTTGGTATCTCATGAGAAGACAGCATATAAGTATAACACAAAGATTCCAAATGGCTGTTGTAGTTTTTGTAGTTTTTGTTCAATTTTTGGGTGTCTTAACTTGTACATAGATATTGTTACGCACTACTGTTCTGCATTCAACCTTAGACGTATTTGAATTCGAGTTTTCACGATTTGTAATTGCATTATCACCATGTTTTAGTAATGTATTTTAAAGTCCATTAATGGTATGTTTATGAACATTCCAGAAATCTAATACAAAACATCAGAATTTTTTCATATTTTCGAATGATGCAAAATAAATAGTGAAGTAGGGCAAGCGTGGAGACAAAAATTTTGTGAAATTGGTCATGATATTAAGTAAAAGATGTATGGTAGTTTCCTTTGTATACAAGGTTGGTGTTCATTTTATTGGTGTTTTGTTGATAGACGCAACATATTTAATGCTTGAGAGTAAATCAAAATATTAAAATAATTATCAAAAAGAAAACAATTTTACCATGCCTCAGCGAATTCCTTCCTGACAGTCTACTCATTCAACACATGTAAACGCTCTAGAATCAAATATCACATCGTCGGAAATTTACTCTTCTTTATATAATGCAACCCTTGGGTAAAAGGAAGTACCCGCATAAACATGTATAATACGAGTGGAGAATAAATGTGATCAAATTAGACTTATTTTTATGTGAAATTGCAATGGAAGATTGTAATGCAAGGTTTGCTACGTTTCATTCATGTGTTTATATACTCCACATATCTAATGCCTGATTATAAATTGAAGAAAGACAGTATGTAAAGTTCTGTAAATATTCTTTTGATATGTCATGTACATTATGAAGACTTGTCATAACGAGTCAAATTTGATGAATTTAATCTTTGGTAACATTCGCTTTGTTCTTCAACTTATAAACTTTGAAGTTGAATTATGTTTATAAATTCATTAATTTCAGTTCGAGGCACGTGAAATCTCGATGTAAACGCTCCATGATAAAGGGAGTACATACTGCTCAGTATACAACTTGGTTGTCTAGGAAGTATTTTTGTGTATTCCATGGATAACCATTGGTAAATTCTACGTTTGTTTGTTTTTCTTTTTTCATTTTGGGACGCCAAGTGTCATGCATTTTACGGGAAAAAATGACTTCAGTATAGTTATGTGTATTATTGTTATTTTTTGTAATCATAGACGGGAGAACTGTTCCTTTATAATTCGTAAATCAATGCAATGAAATGTTAACCTGCTCTTTGTAAATGACTTTGCACAAAGCTAAACAATAAATAAATTTGAGATCTTTGAAAAATAAGCCAGTTCAGAAAAATAATTGTTTGCAATGACTCCAGCATCAAAGACCACTGAAACTTCCTTTTTAATCAGAGTGAGAATAATTGAAAAGCTTCTGTCAATTTTATTTACGACGGGCCTTCAGCTCTGATTTAATGGCTGAACTTTCATGGATGCTCAATCCATTTGATCAACAACAATTCCATCGTCTATTCTGCAATGACCGTGATCTGCACATGCGCAGACTATAAATTTGAACTGGCTTATTAGACATGTAATAGGACGCTGACTTCAGCTATTTGAAATATTGCGAACACTAGATGACGATCTATTCCCGCTGGGATCAAAATGTGGGCACTCCAGACAATATCTCGATAAATGATTGTAAAGTTTCTTTTTTTCAAAATATGAGACTTCTTTCGAAGGTCGGATCTCATTTTGTCATGTATTTAGAACACAGTTGTCCATGCCATTTCGAATTCAGGAAGATAGATTACGGAAACGAGAAATTAAAAAAATCAAAAAGTGAAAATAATGTATTATCTATACAGAAGAAAATGAATGTATAAAAACGGAGAGCTGCTGTGAATTTAAAATTCATTTTCATAACCTCCATAATGCTTAAGGTCTGTTTTCCTTGCAAAATATCTAAAGAAATACGACTAAGTACTTTGTTTTATCTAATAAAGGATAGTATAACAGTTAAATCACAAGGGTTAGAATTCATCAAAATGCAAACGATTTCTTCCGATTTGATGTTGTTAAAGCACTCTCTTTTTGTGACACCCTGTGAGCTATACCACGATGTAAACTTGTTGGTGATAAAAGAATAAAAATATAAGAGCGTATCCTAGGGGAAGCCATGTTTGAAGGTATAGAATGCATTATCTTTGGAAACCATCTTTAATGGAAATAATGAACATTTAACTGTAATGACTGTCCTCTGGGTTGATCGTCACTTGGAACGCTCTTGAATTTCGATTACTGTGAATAGATCATTCTTTTAAGCCAAAAGTACTTGTGATTGCATGTCAGCTTTATATTTGAGGATGAAAAATCCCTTTGTAGTTTTCATTTGTAATTATATAAAAAGAACATTCGCTATGTTAAAAGTGCATTGAGATTATGTTACAATATGGTTAATTTTGTTGTTTATCTTTGAGGATGATCATTAAAAGAATAAACGAAGGTGACATTTGATATCACTTTTACGTGTAATGACTCTTGATGCGTTTGGTATCCTTTTAGCACTTTAAAGCCACACTTTAACGGTGTGTTGAACTGAATTAAAACATTCTAAATCTGAGCTTCTTGACCTGTATAATCATATTCAGATGGATGAAAAAACAACCAAGAATGATAATCCTCTCATTACAAAGATATCCATGAATTTGCTTATTTCAGAGCTACCAAGTCTCACGCATTCTGAGTGAGACTCAAGCATTTAGGGGTCGTCTCACGATCTCACGCATGGCACCCATTTTTCTCACGCATCGGACAAAGTCTGCAGTTTAGGCCATAGGCATAATAAGGAGCATATAGCTCAAAGGATTAAAGTGATAGTTACAATTGAAGGTATATTTTCCTTTTGTCTTTCAAAATAAGTAAAAATACAAAAATATAGTCTCTTAAGTATGCACCTGATCGCCAAAAATTGAAAAAGCTCCCTACCGTGGGAGGCCACGGGGGCGGGGGGTCGGGGGAACCCCTCCCACACCCTCGCTTGCGCGCACATTCGCTCCCCAAGATGCCGAGTCATGAAAATCTCACTCATAAAATTTCTTTGAACTTGGCATCCCTGTTATTTGGTGGTATACCACCAAATAAGGTAACACAGTATGGAGGTGATATTGACACCGCGTCACACATTCTGATTGCATGTAGGACCATGCAGCTCAGATTTTTTTAATCTGAAAAATGTTAAATTATGCCTTGAAATACATTATGGAAGCTATTGGCACACAATGGATAACACAGAATGCTGAAAAAAATAATCATAACGATATTTTGATATTATTCACTTAATTATTCAACTGACAGCAGGGTCATCTACTATCAGGGTAAGGCATTTTTAATCTGGGCTTGTTTGTGTGGGTTACGGTTCATAATTCCACGAAGATTTTTTAGTCCAATGTTTCGCGTTTCTGAATTAAACTTCGTTATCTTCATTTCGTACTTACGAACCCCTATAACCATGAACTTTGTTCGTTTTGGGAGTTTAGAACCTGCAAAAAGAAGAACTTCTTTCCTTTTTCGGAAAAACAACCCATGGAATATGTTCGGTGCGAACATAACGAAGGAACGTATGAAAGACCAGCATGTGTAGCTTCCTGGACATGTCCTGCGTCGGTTTCTGGAAAAACTGAAAAAGACTGTGTTTAAAACAATGTCCATGAAATCAAAAGTACTGAACCAATTTTAATGATCTTGAGGTCATTTTCTTTGGAGGGATATGCTTTATCAGATGCAATCAAAATATGTGGCATTTTGTATTCGCAATGTATCGAAAATCGACCGTTCCTCTTTTTTGGTACACGAAGTATATGTTGAGTATTAAAGTACTAAAGTTATTAAAGTTACTAAAGTAAAGTATTAAAGTAAAGTTAAAGTAAAGTGTGTGTGTGCGTGTGTGTGTGTGTGTGTGCATATGCTATCGTATGTATACATGGTTGTGTTTCTGTACGAGGGGTATTGATCTGTGTTCATGAGTGGGGGGGGGGGGGGGGGGGTGTTGGGGTCTTGGGGATGACCGGAGAGAGAGCGCGTTTGAGCGGAGCGACCAATGGGGAAGGCTGTTGGAGGGGGCTATCCCCATCCTACACCAGGGTTTTGAAAAATGTAGTCATAATAAAAAAATCATGGGCGTACTTACTCGAGCAGGATTCGAACCTACGACCTCCTGATCTCCAGACAGGCCGTCATCTCCACTAGACCTCCGAGCTTCCGTCCGACAGCAAGTGTTGGTTCTAATCATTTTAGCCTGCAGCGGGTACTGTTTAATTATTCAAATTCATGAAATTCTTCCGTCGTGGTGTTTTCATTGCAACTGACTGACAAATTGCCCTACATCGACGTAAATAAGCACTGAATTGATCAATGTTTTAGAAGTAGCCATGATAAAAAATCACGGACGTACATACTCGAGCAGGATTCGAATCTACGACCTCCAATTGGGTAGGAAACTTTCGTGAAAATCGAATAATCGATCCTTCATTTTCCTACTGTATTTCTATTCATAAGGAGGAGTATGAATTAACTCTGTCTCCTATACACTACCTGCTGGTACATCTTTTGGAATGAAATAAATTACTTGAAATTACAAACCTTACAAACGATTTTTCAGACTTGGTGTGTTCAATTAAAATTTGTTTTTTCTTCTTCTTTATGCATGACATCACAAAATGCTGCAGTCGTCTCATCCTGTGATGGCTGCACCGAAATTTTAAAAATAAGAAATAAAAAAATGCAAGAATCTTTCATTCACTTTAAACTTCATAATGCATTCGACTAATACTGCTGCATTCCCTCATCCCACATTTTTATTCTCCTTTGACTTTAGGTTCACACTGAAATAAGGCTGTACATTATAGTTAGCTAACTTTGATAACAGCGCCTCAAGTGCCTCTGAATTAAAATCAAAATTAACAAACTGTGTATTGGATAATTTTGTATGCATTATATATACATATATAAAACACTCGCTCATTGGAATATTCATAAGGAGTCGTCAAGAAATGTTTTCCGAAAAAGTGAAAATTAGAATTGTCATGCATATATCTCCCTAAATCACCCGATTTTCACAATTTCTGCACCTTAAAGGGAAATTTGTTTCTTTCTTCTTGAATTATGTTAATTCTTGTCTGGATTTCCCCTTTAAAATGCCATCGACTTGGCGACACTTGGCAAGATCACGTATCTCGCCATGCCAACATATATATTTTTTTTTTTTTTTATATAAGTAAACTTCGCAAGAAAACGTACTTCGCCATTAAGACATAACTTTTTATAAGTCCACTTGGAAAGATAACGTATTTTGATCATCATGTTGAAATATAACTTGTTATAAGTCGACTCAGCGAGATAACGTATCTCGCCATGTCGACATATAACTTTTTATAAGTCGACTTGGCATGATAACGTATCTCGCCAAGTCAACTTGGCAAGATAACGTAACGCGCCATGCGACATGCAATTTTTTGAAAGTCGACTTGTAGAGATAGCGTTTCTTGCCATGTCGACATATATCTTTTAGAAAATCAACTTGGAAGGATAACGTACACTCTAAAAAAAAATCAGGGTCAGAACTGACCCGGAACTGGGTCCGTTGGGGTCACACACCGTTCCAGGTCAGAAATGACAAGGGGTCAGTTATGACCCCATCCGGAGTCATGAATTGGGCCAGGGTGACCCCCATTCCGGGTCTTCATGACCAAATTCCAAGTCATTTTTGACCGGTGTGTGACCCTAACGGACCCAGTTCCGGGTCAGTTCTGACCCGGAATTTTGTAGAGTGTATCTCGCCATGTCGACATATGATTAATAAAGTTATTAAGTTGACATGGCCACATAATATCTCGCCATCTCTAAAAATCGAACAGCACTTTAACGCTTCCGTACAAATCAGTAACAGCTGCATGGTACAGTTTTTACAAAAAAAAAACAATGTCACATTTTATTTTGTGTGCAAATGATACAATCGTTATATTTCGGGCACGTACATAAAAAGGAATCGTTGAATTAACTTCAGATCCTACACTTGTATAAGTAGTGCACGGTATTTGAATTTTTGACAGATTGTGTTGTACATGTCTTATACAACGTTGCTAAATGCAACGTTGCATTAGCGTATTAGAGACTCAAATAATCGTTCCGGAGAAAAACCATTGCACATTAATTACCGCAACTCGCTATTGGAACTACGCATATCCCCACATACAACCGAGCTGAAGGTTGCGACAAAATCCCGCGCCTTCTCACACATTTTGAAATTAATTTGTTTAATTGCTGTACTGTTGAATTAAGTTTTGGGAAAACACGACACAGACGGTACACATGCAACCGCCTTTTCTCCCACTTATGTGAAAAGTGAAAATCTATTTGCAGTCAGTGGCAGTCGTGGGTATTCCCAGATCGGGGATTCCCAAATATACACGAGTAGCTCGTACGGGTCTGATAGATGTATAATATTGTTCTGTGTGACTTATTTACCAGATAATGTTATGTCGTTTCACGTCATTGACCTTGGAAGAAATGAGTTAATCCTAACCCGGACAACATTCTACCCCAAGTTATGTTCACATCGTTTAGATGATTTGATGATTAAGATGATTTGAATAAGGGTTAAATAATTCTGCAACGACAGTATAAAATCAGGAAAAACAGAGAACCCCCCCCAAAAAAAAAAAAAATATATATATATATATACCATTCTTAAACACTCCTCGTAAATATAGTAGGCCTATAGTGAGAAGGAGTGAATGATAACCCAAAAGCTAGTAATATCAATATATCAATACTAAGAGGGCGATAAGAGAAGAGGCATAGATTTGACTACAGTAAAAAGTATAAAGTGCCGTCTTCACCTTATCTATCTTCGGCAGAAGCGGATCTAGGATTTTCGAATGGGCGGGGAGGTGGAGGTGGAGGGGGAGGGGCAAGGCACGGGAGGGACAGAGGGGAAATTGTTCACAGCACGGCCATGTACGAAACTTTGTTGGAACTAAGGAACTAATTTCCCCGGCCGCCAGCATGGGCATGGGGAGTGGGGCACATTCATCACGTGGGGAGCACGGCCTTACTCACTTTGTCAGAATAATATTGTCCCCCCCCCCCCCCCCCACCATGCAGCATGCAGATCAGCAAATCTTATTCAAGTTGGAAACGGAAAGGGGTGGATGTGGTTTAATTCTGATATAATTCATGTGTTTCGAGGTGCCTCGCTTTATCAACAGCGCACCTTATGCCTGGTCGGCTTACTTCGTTCCATTGTGTGATCGCGATGGTCAATTTACACGACCTTTCGTAGATTATGCCCTAATATACGAAGGGTCGAGTAGAGTGTTTGAGGATTAGACCCCCGCGTGCTATTATTTACGAAGTATCGGGTCCCGCTTACCCGAATCTTTGCGAAAAGGCCAGTGCAAATCTACGAACGTTCGTGTGTTTTACGCGATAGTATTCAAATATATATATATATATATATATATATATATATATATATCACAAGCGTACGTAGGCTAGCAGCACAAGAGTTCAAAATGCTCGCGGTGCTCTGACATAGCGATGCGCACGCGTGCGATGAAGCGATACCAATCTGTGCACGGCCATCCTTTTGTGACGAAGGTTTAAAATGTCGATTCTAGGATTACAACTGTCTGGTCATTCTTATTTCATCTGAGGCTTTTGACAACAATGCTATCGGCATTATCGTGGTTTCTGTCTCCACTCATTTCGTCACTGCTGGTGCCAGCTAGCTCATCCCACCTCCATAGACTTTATTGCACACGCGTAAGCGCGAGCGAGCGGTAAAACCACGTATGAGTAGTATAATATTATAAGTATAATAGACATTCCTTCAGATCACTGCGAATGCTAGTGTTATGACTGAAAAATGTCGAATTCTTTTCAGATATGACCAGAATCAAATAACCGGTACATGAAAGAATTCTTCAAAATTTGAAATACTATTCAAAATAGATTAGTACGTTTGTTTGGTAGGTCAAAGTAGACCCATCACATTGACTAATTGGTGCAGTTCATGTTCTCTCCTAATTACTATAGAATGTAGGTCTACATGTTTTGTTGGCCCTATGGTACAAAATGTAAACTTAGAGATTGAATGATCACAGATATACCTAATGTGATTTCAGAAGTAACTATGCCACTATTCTTTGTTTCTTCGTCTGTCCATGAACAGCTTTGAATTGATTATCACGAGTGAGTACAATAGCACGACTTTTGATAATTATTATGTTAACTCTTTATGTATAGAGCGGAAGGGGGGCACATTGTCCCCCTACCATTTTGTTTGCCACTCTTTCATTCTTATTCCGATTTCAACCAAATTTGTTTGACTCTTTCTTAAAGTTTATCGCAAATATGTTGATATTTAGGCCTAATTTAGCCATGCCGATATCTCTTGTTGCCATGGCAACCATATTAATCTGACAACCCTGTTTTTCTGTTCAAGTGCAATATAGTAGTGGGTGAAAATGAGGTTTTCTTGGCTGTAATTTGCTGGATTAGCAAAATATCAGGTAATATCAATAGCTGTTAATGGCCCTGAAATGTCTTTTTATATTGCTTTATTTTCATGTGACATAGGCATCAAACATTAGATATCGTGGAGATAATTGAAAAAAGCGGTATTTTTCAAAGATTACGATTTTATTTTGTGTCATTTTGACTCTTTCCCACAAGTTTTGCCTCTAGTATCATCTCTTTATCATGATATCAATCTGCAAACTGAAAATTCTTATATCATGGAAAGATGAAAATGTGATAACTATACGACCCGTGTTCCTGTCTGAAACAATAAATCATAGGTCTTGAAATATGTCTTTATACTATAATGGGTAGCCCCTCCGTGTGGTGACCTTGAAAAAGTTTAACCATGACAGACATTGATTAAGAAAAATTATGTTTTAACATGTTTCTTATGTATCTCTTCATTTTTGGTAAATAGCGCCTTCAATGGGTAGCCATGAGAAAGTTCAAATATATGGTCATGTAGAGTTTGAATTGCTCTATCCATGTGCCAAATAATACCGGCGGCGATACATCAAATGATAAAGAAGTTATGTGGGGGCACATTGTGCCCCCCCCCCCCCCCCTTGGGCATGGGAAAGGTCAAAATAGTTTGGGCTTATAGGAAATGTCATGTGCGACTATTCTCACCCTGATTTGGTAGGCCTACCCGTTGTGGTGAATACTTTTTTCCCGTACAAACACCAAGCTTGCTATGCTCAATCATTACTGAACTATGTTCTTCACGCACAAGACAACCGAGGCCGATTCTCTCCTCCAGTTCCCATTTCCAGCCCAGCCCTCGGCCAAACCCTACTTTGCAGGCACACACCATTGTTGGTCGTAAAGGAGTCTACGCCAAAACTACTACATGCGCCACTCTGGCACTGTTCTGTGCTGTAGCTTCTCCCAACCAAGAGAGCGGCGGCTGCTAGGCAGTGTAAGTGGTGCGTGTAGTAGTCTTGGCGCACGCAGACTCCTTTGCGACCAACAAGGGTTTGTGCCTGCAGACTATAGTAACCCAACCCCACCCCACAACTCCCGCGTCCCTCATCCTCTGCACTGTCGCTCTTTGACCAGTCCTCATTTGTATATCTCGTGCCTGGAAGTAGATTTTTACTAACTTCAGTACTATCCACGTTTTCCCCACATCATGAGGTACTGCGCAATACCACCTGCTATGTTTTTATGTGCGTTGTAATGTCTTGGTGGGATTCCCCGCGGGCCGTGGGAATCCCAATCTTGTTTACGTGCCTTTGCGTGGTATTCATATTTAATCTTTCAGAAACGTGTGATTTTATTCACCTCTTTCTTCTTTATTTAATCACATAATATAACAGTTTTAGTTTATTTTTCGGCTATTAATGTCTGTATTTGTTTTAATTTAGAGAAAGCATTAATGCATACAAATTTGTTATTGGACCCTATCAATTCGGCAACGCAATTTTTCCATTGTAGCAGAGATGCATTGGAATTTATTTAGACAAAAATTACTTAAAAGTGGATAGCTATAAACTGTAATGGTATCTTAATTATAGCTAGGAGTTATTGCTAGGGAGCAGTGTAACAAGTAATTGTTTTGGTCATTAGACCTTAATCTATAATTCCTTGCTCTCCACAATGTTCATTTCACTACGCCCCTGCAAAAAATGGATTAATCCTTTTCCTGCATCATCCCATCATCCCATGAACGTCAAATAAAAACTGGATGGACGCCGCAATATTTCCTTTCTTCACAGCGAGCCAGCAGCCGTGTATGCAGGGAGTTCCTAGCTATCTCCACAGTGTTGAACGTGAGTAAATACTCTTGTTAAACGTTCCGATAAAATAAAAAAAGTAGTTTCTTTTACTTGCCGGGTGTGATTATCTTTTGTAGGCCTTACATGTAATACATCCTCGACGAATAAAAAAAACTCATCCGAAAGGCTTCTGCAATGAGGACTTATAAGGCCCGGTCCCACTGGCCGATGGACACAAAACGTATGCAGAAAGGACACAGCGGACGAGCAAAATTTCGGGGATGGCTCCATCCGCTTTCATCGGCTCCGGTGCAGAAATTGAAAAAAAATGGCGAAAATTGGCGAAAACAGAACGGAAAAAGAACGGACGTGGGTAGTATGTATAGCGGTGATGTTAAACGGATGTTCATCGGAAACCTAGCGGATGAAAGCGGATGGAAGTGGATGACATCTCCGAAGGGGTTGCCGGAGATAATTGCGAAACGGACGCATAGCGAAAAGAGCGGATGCATCACGTACGCGTAACGGAAACAAACGCTTTGTCCGTTCGGAATACTTTATTATTTTTGTTTGGCTCTTTTTTTTCCCTCTCTCTCCTTTTTTTTCCCTCCCTACCTCTGATTTTTTTTTTGCTCCTTATTACCCACGCCGATGAAAATCGGCAGGGGGTTATTTAAACGGTTCCGTATGTTTGTTTGTTTGTTTGTTTGTTTGTTTTTTGTTTGTTTGTTTGTTTGTTTGTTTGTTACCCACGCCGATGAAAATCGGCAGGGGGTTATGTAAAGGGTTCCGTATGTTTGTTTGTTTGTTTGTTTGTTTGTTTGTTTTTTTGGTTTTTTGTTTGTTTGTTTGTTTGTTTGTGTACAAGATAACAAGAGAACGGGTAAACGGATTTGCACGAAATGTTCAGGGAATGTTTGGATAATGACAGGAAAGAATCGATTAGATTTTGGTGATAATCGGTTGACCCTTGCAAATTCTGTGTGACCTTGAAGTTTTGACCCCATGGTATAGTGACCATTCCGAAAATTTCCCGTTTCTCACTTTGCGATTTTCCGCTACCATACGAAGACATAAACTCCCCAACGATCCGACTTCGCTGCTCAAATGTTCGTAAGAATTCCGAAATTTACGTTTAGGCCTATTTGAGGGACTATGTCCTTCTAGATTTATGAAAGTTCGTTCTCCGTCATCACAAACTGGCCCGTATTTTGATGATTTTTCAAATTAACATTGATTGTTTTTTTCGTTGGAGGAGCATTTTGCTCGGTCGCAGTCACACTGCACGATATGCGTGCTCAATGTCAATGCGTGTGCAAGGCCGCTGAAAATGCATCGCGCTCTACACTGTTGGTGCAAAATTGCACCGGGGACGTTGCGGCGCTCGTTGGTGGCCGAATACTGGTGCAGTAGACATTTGCATTCAACCCTTGCATTGAATAATTCCCGTAGACACTAATCAAAGGGGTAATTGCCTAGGGGGTACGTAAATTTTGTTTTTCTTTTTTGCTTTTGTGGATACCATCAAAGATCGTACACTCATACGACCTTTGATATTTGATGATTTTTCAAATTAACATTGATTGTTTTTTTCGTTGGAGGAGCATTTTGCTCGGTCGCAGTCACACTGCACGATATGCGTGCTCAATGTCAATGCGTGTGCAAGGCCGCTGAAAATGCATCGCGCTCTACACTGTTGGTGCAAAATTGCACCGGGGACGTTGCGGCGCTCGTTGGTGGCCGAATACTGGTGCAGTAGACATTTGCATTCAACCCTTGCATTGAATAATTCCCGTAGACACTAATCATAGGGGTAATTGCCTAGGGGGTACGTAAATTTTGTTTTTCTTTTTTGCTTTTGTGGATACCATCAAAGATCGTACACTCATACGACCTTTGATATCATCACACTCTCGGCATGCTATAATCAAAATATCCCGCAAGAAAACGGCGTATTTCTCGATTTTTAGCGCTTTTTCCGCGACCCGTCGCGTAGACAATACTCTTAAAACTGGACTTAATTCGCGCGCGCTTGGAAAAGTTCCGATTCTGCACTTTTGACGGTGGAATTTGGGATTTTCGATGGATTTTTGGAGGAGACTTAAGGACTTTCCTGTACGTGAATGAGTGTTAATACCGTATGTGTAATTATGTGATTTGCGTGTGATGTGACTGTAGAACCAAAGATCGTACACTTCAGTGTACGATCTTTGGTAGAACTCACTGGCTGGTGATAAAGCACACTGGCAATTAAGTGGCCGAATTCTGGTAGATGACCGAATGCACATTATGTTTACCCCGACTTTGTACTTAGGCGTGGGTCTGCCGCCTTTGACGGCCCCTCTCTAGTTTGTTTGTATGTTTGTTTGTTTGTTTGTTTGTTTGTTTGTTTGTTTGTGTACAAGATAACAAGAGAACGGGTAAACGGATTTGCACGAAATGTTCAGGGAATGTTTGGATAATGACAGGAAAGAATCGATTAGATTTTGGTGATAATCGGTTGACTCTTGCAAATTCTGTGTGACCTTGAAGTTTTGACCCCATGGTATAGTGACCATTCCGAAAATTTCCCGTTTCTCACTTTGCGATTTTCCGCTACCATACGAAGACATAAACTCCCCAACGATCCGACTTCGCTGCTCAAATGTTCGTAAGAATTCCGAAATTTACGTTTAGGCCTATTTGAGGGACTATGTCCTTCTAGATTTATGAAAGTTCGTTCTCCGTCATCACAAACTGGCCCGTATTTTGATGATTTTTCAAATTAACATTGATTGTTTTTTTCGTTGGAGGAGCATTTTGCTCGGTCGCAGTCACACTGCACGATATGCGTGCTCAATGTCAATGCGTGTGCAAGGCCGCTGAAAATGCATCGCGCTCTACACTGTTGGTGCAAAATTGCACCGGGGACGTTGCGGCGCTCGTTGGTGGCCGAATACTGGTGCAGTAGACATTTGCATTCAACCCTTGCATTGAATAATTCCCGTAGACACTAATCATAGGGGTAATTGCCTATAGGGGGTACGTAAATTTTGTTTTTCTTTTTTGCTTTTGTGGATACCATCAAAGATCGTACACTCATACGACCTTTGATATTTGATGATTTTTCAAATTACCATTGATTGTTTTTTTCGTTGGAGGAGCATTTTGCTCGGTCGCAGTCACACTGCACGATATGCGTGCTCAATGTCAATGCGTGTGCAAGGCCGCTGAAAATGCATCGCGCTCTACACTGTTGGTGCAAAATTGCACCGGGGACGTTGCGGCGCTTGTTGGTGGCCGAATACTGGTGCAGTAGACATTTGCATTCAACCCTTGCATTGAATAATTCCCGTAGACACTAATCATAGGGGTAATTGCCTAGGGGGTACGTAAATTTTGTTTTTCTTTTGCGCTTTTGTGGATACCATCAAAGATCGTACACTCATACGACCTTTGATGATATCACACTCTCGGCTTGCTATAATCAAAATATCCCGCAAGAAAACGGCGTATTTCTCGATTTTTAGCGCTTTTTCCGCGACCCGTCGCGTAGACAATACTCTTAAAACTGGACTTAATTCGCGCGCGCTTGGAAAAGTTCCGATTCTGCACTTTTGACGGTGGAATTTGGGATTTTCGATGGATTTTTGGAGGAGACTTAAGGACTTTCCTGTACGTGAATGAGTGTTAATACCGTATGTGTAATTATGTGATTTGCGTGTGATGTGACTGTAGAACCAAAGATCGTACACTTCAGTGTACGATCTTTGGTAGAACTCACTGGCTGGTGATAAAGCACACTGGCAATTAAGTGGCCGAATTCTGGTAGATGACCGAATGCACATTATGTTTACCCCGACTTTGTACTTAGGCGTGGGTCTGCCGCCTTTGACGGCCCCTCTCTAGTTGTTTGAGTTCTTTTTTCCTTATATACCTCGCATACTTATATTTGTTTACTGTTTCAGCTAAATTTGTGTATTTTTTGTATAGTCATTTTTTTCATTTGTTGTTGTTTTTTACTACTCTCCCCTACTGAATGTTTTGTGTATTGTCAGAAACTCCAACCCCAAGCACCTTCTGATCTGGAGATTCTCCCGCCTGAAACCTCTATAGTGGGGCAGATATGTAACAAAAATTGGTCGAAATGCTCACATCCGGCGGAAAGTATGAAATTTTGCATATAGGGGTATTTTGGGGCGCTGATTTCAAAAATTGCCGGATCCAAGAGATCTGACCACTGGGTCGGCCGCCATTTTGAATTCCAATATGGCCGCCATGACGAAACGACGAAATCCCTATATCTTTGGTTCCACGTGACCTGTAGCACTGGTATTTGCTACACAGGGGTATTTCGACATTCTCAGTTCAATAATGGATTGATATTTGATGTCTAACAAACCACACGGCCGCCATTTTGAATTCCAAGATGGCCGCCAAGAAGAAACGTTGAAAAGCCCTAGTTTGAGTTCTAAATGACAAACGGAGCTTAAATTTGGTGCACCAAGGTATGTGAACATACAAAAGTAAATAAAAGACAAATTTGTCATGCCAGACAAGCTGCATGGCCGCCATTTTGAATTCCAATATGGCCGCCCAGACAAAGTGTTGAAAATCCCTATCTTGATCGAGTTGTAAATGAAGAGCCATTGGCATTTAGCACACAAAAGTATGTTAACATGTTGGATTGAATAATGGATAAATTGAAAATGTCCGGCAAGCTGCATGGCCGCCATCTTGAATTTCAATATGGCCGCCCAGACGAAAATCATGAAATCCCCTATCTTGAGTGCCAAATGGCATATAGAGGGAAATTTTGTTGCAGCATTGCTGCACACGTTTCTTATGCATTGTGTAGGCCATATAATCAACAGTTGTGCAGCCATACGTTTCAGTTTCGGCATCAGTTTCAGTTTATTTTATTTTAATTACGGCAATTTGCTTCAGCAAAGCTGTTCTTCTGCAAATCCGAGTATATCTGAGCAACATAAAAATAGCAGAAATAGATACAAACTACATAAATAGTAATAAAGAAAGTGACAAGTGTCAGGTAACAACAAAAACAACGAAACATTTTTAAAAAGTAGAGCAAAAGAAAAAAACGAAAACAGAACAAAAAGCTACAGTAACATAATATTTCGACAATATCAAATAGAGACAGAAAGAGAAAAAAAGAGAGAAAAAAATCCTGAGCAGTTGCTTTGACTACAGAAGGGATATGTCAAGAGCTTGTTTGAAGCTGGACAGAGAGAGCCTACATTCCAAATCATAAGTTAACCGATTCCAACACTGGCCTCCTCGAATAGAAAGAGTTCTTTTCCCAACCTTTGTTCTTGCCTTATATCATATAAATTCTTCACAAAGTTTCGAATGCCTTTATGAGGTCAATGGAGATCATTCCAACCATTTCACTCTTATCTAAGTTATGGAGCATTTATTCTTTGACACAATAAGGAAAGTTGCCATAGTGGAATGGACATGTCTGAAGCCTGATTGATTTGGGTTTATGATATAATTGCTATTCAAATAATCATATACAACTGGTTAAAGTTCAATTACCTTTGTAATAACAGATTAAATAGATATGGGTTCTTAATTACCCATCTCACTTTGACTGCCACTTTTATACACTGGCATAACTTTTGAGACCTCTCATTGTTCTCGAATGCAAGCACAAATGCATGAAAGATTACATATATTCCGAAGTGGTTTTGGAATTATACGCACATCAGGTTTTACCAATGTTATTGGTATAGTGTCCATTCCATATGAGTTTTTCATTGGCATACTTTTAACAGCTGTCACAATATCTTCTTCAGTCACATTTTCAAATGAGAACAAGGAACTCCTTTTCAATCTCATCTTCTACTGCTCATCTCGAAAGCATTGTCCTAAAAGAGAGAAAAAAAAAACATCCTGAGCAGTTGCTTAGGCTGCAGAAGAGATATTTCAAGAGCTCGTTTGAAACTGGACAGAGAGAGCCTACATTTCAAATCATAAGCTAACCGATTCCAACTCTGGCCTCCTTGAATAGAAAGAGTTCTTTTCCCAACTTCTGTTCTTGTCTTACATAATATGAATTCTTCACAAAATTTCGTATGCCTTTATGAGGTCAATGGAGACCATTCCAACCATTTCATCCTTATCTAAGTTATATGGAGCATTTCTTCTTTGACACAATAAGGAAAGTAGTCATAGTGGAATGGACATGTCTGAAGCCTGATTGATTTGGGTTTATGATATAATTTCTATTTGAATAATCATACAACTGCTTAAAGTTGAGTTTTTCAATTACCTTTGTAATAACAGATTAAATAGATATGGGTTCTTAATTACCCATCTCACTTTGACTGCCACTTTTATACACTGGCATAACTTTTGAGACCTCTCATTGTTCTCGAATGCAAGCACAAATGCATGAAAGATTACATATATTCCGAAGTGGTTTTGGAATTATACGCATATCAGGTTTTACCAATGCTATTGGTATAGTGTCCATTCCATATGAGTTTTTCATTGGCATACTTTTAACAGCTGTCACAATATCTTCTTCAGTCACATTTTCAAATGAGAACAAGGAACTCCTTTTCAATCTCATCTTCTACTGCTCATCTCGAAAGCATTGTCCTGAAAGAGAGAGAGAAAAAAAAAACATCCTGAGCAGTTGCTTAGGCTGCAGAAGAGATATTTCAAGAGCTCGTTTGAAACTGGACAGACAGAGCCTACATTTCAAATCATAAGCTAACCGATTCCAACACTGGCCTCCTCGAATAGAAAGAGTTCTTTTCCCAACTTCTGTTCTTGTCTTACATAATATGAATTCTTCACAAAATTTCGTATGCCTTTATGAGGTCAATGGAGACCATTCCAACCATTTCATCCTTATATAAGTTATGGAGCATTTCTTCTTTGACACAATAAGGAAAGTAGTCATAGTGGAATGGACATGTCTGAAGCCTGATTGATTTGGATTTATGATATAATTTCTATTCAAATAGTCATACAACTGCTTAAAGTTGAGTTTTTCAATTACCTTTGTAATAACAGATTAAATAGATATGGGTTCTTAATTACCCATCTCACTTTGACTGCCACTTTTATACACTGGCATAACTTTTGAGACCTCTCATTGTTCTCGAATGCAAGCACAAATGCATGAAAGATTACATATATTCCGAAGTGGTTTTGGAATTATACGCATATCAGGTTTTACCAATGTTATTGGTATAGTGTCCATTCCATATGAGTTTTTCATTGGCATACTTTTAACAGCTGTCACAATATCTTCTTCAGTCACATTTTCAAATGAGAACAAGGAACTCCCTTTCAATCTCATCTTCTACTGCTCATCTCGAAAGCATTGTCCTAAAAGAGAGAAAACTTGTCTTACATAATATGAATTCTTCACAAAATTTCGTATGTCTTTATGAGGTCAGTGGAGACCATTCCAACCATTTCATCCTTATATAAGTTATGGAGCATTTCTTCTTTGACACAATAAGGAAAGTAGTCATAGTGGAATGGACATGTCTGAAGCCTGATTGATTTGGATTTATGATATAATTTCTATTCAAATAGTCATACAACTGCTTAAAGTTGAGTTTTTCAATTACCTTTGTAATAACAGATTAAATAGATATGGGTTCTTAATTACCCATCTCACTTTGACTGCCACTTTTATACACTGGCATAACTTTTGAGACCTCTCATTGTTCTCGAATGCAATCACAAATGCATGAAAGATTACATATATTCCGAAGTGGTTTTGGAATTATACGCATATCAGGTTTTACCAATGTTATTGGTATAGTGTCCACTCCATATTCATGAGTTTTTCATTGGCATACTTTTAACAGCTGTCACAATATCTTCTTAAAAAAATCCTGAGCAGTTGCTTAGGCTGCAGAAGAGATATTTCAAGAGCTCGTTTGAAACTGGACAGAGAGAGCCTACATTTCAAATCATAAGCTAACCGATTCCAACTCTGGCCTCCTTGAATAGAAAGAGTTCTTTTCCCAACTTCTGTTCTTGTCTTACATAATATGAATTCTTCACAAAATTTCGTATGTCTTTATGAGGTCAGTGGAGACCATTCCAACCATTTCATCCTTATCTAAGTTATGGAGCATTTCTTCTTTGACACAATAAGGAAAGTAGTCATAGTGGAATGGACATGTCTGAAGCCTGATTGATTTGGGTTTATGATATAATTTCTATTCAAATAATCACACAACTGCTTAAAGTTGAGTTTTTCAATTACCTTTGTAATAACAGATTAAATAGATATGGGTTCTTAATTACCCATCTCACTTTGACTGCCACTTTTATACACTGGCATAACTTTTGAGACCTCTCATTGTTCTCGAATGCAAACACAAATGCATGAAAGATTACATATATTCCGAAGTGGTTTTGGAATTATACGCATATCAGGTTTTACCAATGTTATTGGTATAGTGTCCATTCCATATGAGTAAGTTTTCATTGGCATACTTTTAACAGCTGTCACAATATCTTCTTCAGTCACATTTTCAAATGAGAACAAGGAACTCCTTCTCGATCTCATCTTCTACAGCTCATCACGAAAGCATTGTCCTGAGCAGACACATAGTTCTGTGCATGGTAGATTGGCTGCGGAACATCTGCAATTTCCAGCACACCGTTTTTTACACTTGCACTTGACCAGCTCTCGGCACCCTTTTGACGCTTCTGGCATTACTGTCCAGAATGGATGCCAGACATCATCGTCATTTTTCGCCCATCCCCAATCTGCAGGCGAAGGCAGCTCTGGGTTTGCAACTTGGGACTGTCCCCATACGTGACCAGCCTGGAAAACTGCCCTTTTCACATGTTGACGAAGAGCCTCCCTTGTAGGTGGAATATTCTCCAGTTTTCGGCTTCCCTGAGTAAACAGTTGTTTGCGAGCCTCGTTCACTTTCTTAAGAGGGGAGGTTCTACTGTACAGGACAACGAACAACCTCTCTATGTTGTCCATGTCATTGTTTGTCACTTCTGCTGGTGCATTTGAGAGACGACTGAAGACCTCCGTCAAGTTTGGCACGGAATTCCATGTGTCCCACACTTTCTTTTTGCCAATGCCAGAGAGAGCAGAAACAGTATTGCATCCGGAAACAGCGTGCAGGAAGAGAAGCCCCCATGAGCGTTCAGGACTAATGTGAGTCGAAATAGTGTGAGCAGCAATGTGCCTAAAGTTCTTACCATGACCAAATGCCAACCACATTGCACAACCTTCCATTTTGCTCGCCATTGCGATAGCCAACACAACCACATCCGTGTCAGTTGCTTGAATGGTGATACTTCGGTAGCCCTTCAGATATGCATGCCAAGCATGGAGCAGCATTCTCGAATCAGCTTCTTCGTGTGTACATGGTTGAATTTGACAAACATCAGAAGCGGGCTTTGATTTAACCTCGTCTTCATGTGTTGTAAGTAGTGTCTTTCCGTCTGGAACCATCATCATTTGCAGAGCAGCTGCAAGGAAACTGAACAATGACTTTTTGTTCGAATCTAGAAGAAGGAAGCTGCCCCAGTTTTGTGGCACGGATGTCTGTTCAGTTAGATGGAGAGGTGTGCCAGTTCTACGACGAAGCCTGGTACCACCTTTGAGACTGTCCGTTCTATAGGTGTCCCACACCACGTCGACACGCTTCACTGTTTTCTCGTTTAATTTTCGAGCAATGTATGGAAGGAACTGCTTCCTTGCGTAGTCACCAAATGTATTCACCACACTGTTGGCCTTCTTGGGATCTAACTGATGTACTAAGGCAGCCCCATCGACAATGAAAACTTCTGTCTTGGGTGTATCATGAGGTCGTGGTGCTAAGGCTTCCAGACATGGTACAAGATCAGCTTTTCTGGTTGCCGGGCGCATTGTGCTGATATTTTCAGCCAGTGCCGGGGGCCAACCATGACACTCGTGTTCAAAGAAAGCGTCAAGATCACCATCCCTAGCTTGGCATGAAATGTACATGCGAGAGAACAGCTCAACATTACTTTTCACGTTTGCGATGTTTGTCTGAGACTTTCTAGGTGATTTCTTTGTCTTTGATTTAAACAGTGCAAGATTGTTCTTTCTGATGTTCTCATAGAAATCGACAGATGGGTCTTGGATTCTCTTCTCAACAAATTCCGCAAATTGTGCTTTGTCAGTTTCCTCAACGGATCGCATTGCGGCAATCACCTCATCAGGCATGATGACCTTGTTGTCAAGCACATACAGGTCCTTACTCTCTTCTTTGAAAGGTTTTCCTAGTTTCTCGAACGAATCGATTGCATTGCTGAGGTCTGATGCAAACGATTTCTGGAAACTAGGCAATTGTTCGTGGTGGCGGACATCAGTTTCCTTCTGAGTCTGAAGCTGGTCCTCAAATTCACTGACTATTCTTGCTATTTCTGAGCCAGCCACCATCCACCGGCGAAGAGCTGCTTCATTTTCGGTGATCCCAATGATTCCACCATCACCTTTCACTATGGAGTTCTGTTGTTCGTGTATCTGATCGTGTGCCAGACAGGAGAACTTGTGTGATGACTTCTGAGTTACGAAATTCCCCTCGACGAATGCATGGTAGACGTCCTCGGCATTGTTGGGAAGTTCCTGAAGGTCCGTTACATGAACTGTTAACCATCTGGCGTAATGGAAGTGATCCATGGCAAACATCCATGGGATAATTGCCGTGAGGGTCTCCACATACAGCAAGTAGTTTGCTTCCCGTTGTGATCTAATGAATGCCAAAAGAAGACACTCCAACTGCAGGACTTTGTTCCAGTAACAAAACTGGGGATACTCTCTAGCCATCTTCTGGCTCCAAAGATCAAATGTTCGCAAATTCTCAGTTGCACATGTCGTTTGGTAGTCATTATATGCTTTTCGCTGCAAAGCGTACAGTGATGCCGCGGTGACTTGGTGTGCCCATTGTGGCCGCGATGTTTGCGAACCTTTCTGAAGACTCTCAGCTCTTCCTTCTGTTGATACACCTGCACTGGTCATTACACTAGTCCAACCACTCCCATCGAGGAAGTCGCCGATCACCTTTAGCAAAGCCATCTCCACATGATGTCCTCCAAGCATCACCACAAATCTGTCTTCACCATACATGCTTGGCCATGTCCACTGGATCTTCTAGCATAGATGGGTTGATCAACTGTCAGAACCGGAACTTGTCTTGGGTTAACTAATTCGGTTGCCTGCTTGATTAGGTTCATGCCATGTTTCACCATTGTTAGTGTGTGAGCACTCTCTCGAAAAAGAGGTAACAACCCAGTAATTGCAGGTGGCCGAGGAGCTTCATCCTGTAGATGTGCCATGTACGCTGACCAGGAGATATTCTCTTCACGCTCATGAGCTTTCATCTCCAGCAGACTTTGTACAAACGAAAGCCACTCTTTTTCTTTGTCCTGTAGTCCAATGGACACACTTGGAGTGGGCGGAGTCTTGGGTTTCCTTGGAATAGGAAGATGAGATGGAAATGCTGCAGGAGGGGCATCACAATAAGATTCAGGCAAGGCGGTTATGGCTTTGGGACGCGTTTTCTTCTCACTCTCAGCAACATTCTCATGATTTCGAATGGTACCTCGATTGTCCTGTGACACATGTTGCGTCAGTGATATCGCGGTTCCATGAAATGAACTTCGTGCTGATACTGATGATGGGTTGTGATCTATGTTGTCTAGGTTTCCTGTTGTGAACAACCCAGTTCGCAATGCAGTCGGACACACCACCCCGTCCTGTCGGTATATCTCGATAACTCTGTTGGCCTCATCTGTGGATACTTGCAGTATGCGTTCGTAGGAAACAGACAAACCACGTTGAAAAAGAACGTCAACGAGATCCCGTTTTCTTGTTTTGCTATGAATGAGGAGACCCAGGTAAAGGGGCAGTGATGTTTCACGCTCCAAGTTGTGACGTAAGCCTCCTGCGGCAGTCTCCGCCCTCCCTCTTTTTACGGTGTTGAACGTTACAAGTTGGGTCAAGGATTGTACAGGGACGCTCAAGCTTCTGTTCATCGCCGTCTGTTTCTGTATACTTGTTCCAGCAAGGATCATTTGCATCAACGCTGTCAATGATGGTGGGGCGTTGTTGTATGATTCCTCAACTAGGGATCCATTGAAATGATATTGCCTTTGCAAAATATCTTTGCGCACAATCTGCGCAGCTCTCATGAGAATGACTGCGTCGTCATCTGAGCGTTGTCTACAAGCATTCAGTAGAGCCTCACCAATATCCTCTTTGAATGTCAGCACCACTTCAAGATTGCTTTTATGTGCCTCAAGTTGTGGCAGCTGTCTGAGAAGCTTGTTCATAAGGTGAGTTGAATTGATCTTCTTTGAAATATTGCCTCCTAGTTGTATCAGACGTTCGTTGTAAAGCTTGGTAAGATCGGATAACTTGATCAGAGTGTAACTATCATCTTTACACTTCATTTCTTCCAAGTTGGATATCAGTTCGGCCAATGCTACTGATTCTGGTTGCATGGTTTCACTTGAACTGGCTCCCTCTTTTTTTCTTACAAACGATCTGTATCTGGTGTGGAGAGCAGTCAGGCACTTCTTGTGATATACATCAGCACCTGATGCCGTCATATCACGTACTGACAATTTAGCCAGGAGTTTTGCATCTCTCAGTTCTGTCGCCATCATTCGAACATTGGAATCTAGATTGAATGTTGCTGCATTGCAAACTGTTTGGTCATGACTGATAATTCTATCACAAAAGAAACATGTGCTAGCGTTACTCTGTTCAATGGATGGAGATGCGAAACTTGTTCTAAGTCTTTTCTTGACAGGCGAGTAAGTTTCATCAAGTTTGAGGTGTGCACTTCGCTTCTTTGCCCTTGATTTCGCCCTGCCCACACGTGAACTGCTACACCGCACATAACAGGTTTTGTGCCATTTAGTAGAGCGGTTAAGCCCTCAAAATCATGAGAATTGTGCAAAATTTGACTAAAGCATGAAACTTTCACCAGTGTTAGTACATACCATGAGATTCATCTTAAGATCGGGAGGTAAGTCTGATTTGACCTCTGATGACCTCCAGAGGTCAATGAACTTCAAATATCAGAATATTTATGTTTGAAGGCATTTGTGAAAGATAGGCCTAGACGTTGGTTACGCTGCACTAAATATGCATTTGTACTACAATTCTTCTGATTCCACAGGGCATTGACAGGTTTCTACCTTTGACCTCTGATGACCTTTAGAGGTCAATGACCTCAAAATACCATTATAGTGATCTGTGATGTTATTAGGTAATGATAAACATGATTAAGATGTGCAAAACAAGCTATCTGTTTTACAATGAAACTGTCTTCATATTCCAAAGAGCAAAGACAGGTTTCTACCTCTGACCTCTGGAGACCTTTAGAGGTCAATGACCTCAAAATATCATAATATTGATCTGTGGTGGCATTAATTAATGATAAACATGGTTAAGATGTACAAAACAAGCATATCTGTTTTACAAGAAATTGTCTTCATATTCCGAAGAGCACAGACAGGGCTCTACCTTTGACCTCTGGTGATCTTTAAAGAATGTACAAAACAAACACAATTGTAGCCCAGATGGCTACTAGCACATGTTTATAATAAAGGATAGAATAGAATAGAATAGAATAGAATAGAATAGGATAGAGAGTAAAAGAAAACAGATCACTGCAGTCGTTTTCCTAGACACCCTGTGACACCAATATGCTAAGTATTCTCCTCTTCTAGGAGTTTTTAAAACCGTTTACTAGTATCTTCCTTCCAGCTGTTCCCTTTTTTTCAAACCCCCCTCTTCCAAGAAAATTCTATGGTGAAAGGAATTTATGAGTTTGACATTGGCTACTTTCCCCGCTAGTGGTCAGCACTCTCCATCCCCAAAGCCCCGCGCCAAATTACGGGAAATAACGTGATGACGTGTTTTTGCCCTCTGATCCCCAAACATAAATGACCCTCTGAGCTGGAAGGTGGCCCTCCTACCAGAATGTATTCCTCTATTCTAGCATTTATTGTTTAGTGGAGTGGGTCAAACAGGAACTCCAAAGACAAATTCAGGGACAACGACCCAGAACAACGATGACGTTGGTTGTTATAAGGACACTAATATCCATTTGGTTTGTCATTTTGATATACAAGAAACAATAAAGTCTTTACCAGTGGTTACAGAGAAGAAGTGAATGAAGAAACTAACAGACAGTGGGCGAATTAATCAGAAATTGAGATGAATCATTACAAAATTGAATTCTCACAGAAACGAATAGGAGGAGCAAATTGAACATTTTGACCAATAAGAAATTAATTTCTAGTGAACACCACGCCCCAATATAAGATTGAGCCAATGACATGCTTTAGAGAAAGGAAGTTTGTTAGTAAATTAGTTATAAAAAAACATGTCTGAGCCGAGAAATCAGTTATAGTGGCAAGCACAATGGGAGTGGCTTCACACTATATAGTGAAGCAAAGGCTGCAGAGCATTTTGGAACTTTGAGGAACTTTGAGAATAGTTGGAGACCACAGAGATAAAGACAGGAGTTCCCCTTCCTTGGTACATCATGCCCTCTCCAAGTCAATCAACTAATCTTTATCGACGCTGTGAATGTGATGAGGATCTGACTGTCGTAACTGAATCCGCGAGCAGCAGCACATGAGGAGAAACTGTGCGTCACGATAAGACAAAACTTTGGTTTACGCCAATTTGGAGTGCAATTACAAACTCCAAATAGTCAACTGGTGTCATCGGAGATGTTAAAGCGCCCTGTCAGACTGATACAAAGTGGACAGTGATGGTGACGAAGAGTCTAATGAGAGCGCGACAACATACCACTCAACGGACGGCCCAGCCACACTGACGAGATCGACAATGACATGCAGACGAGGACCTCATTCGTCGACCGTACCGATGTCGAGATAAGTGACCACACCTACTAGCATCATTTCTCCCTACTAAATCCCTCCATTTCCCATAGAATAAGACGGTATATGAAATGGTCTCAAAAGCCGTAAAGACGTTCCTAAGTGATGAGTGGAATGCTGAACTAAGTTGAGAGGAAAGAAACTTGTTTGTGAAGAAGTTTTTTTTTGTTTCAGACCTACAGGAAGGCAGGTCGTTGGAATAAATATGCCGTTAGTAGCATTGGTGTTATCCATGTAAATTTTATCATTCTAACGCATTTTGCATTTGGTGTTGTGGAACAATATTTAGTTTCTTCTACTTTTGGAATTTTGGTGATGATTGGTGTCTATGTGAGTATTTAACCCCCGACCAGTACAGAGAGAAGGTGACAGACCAATCCAATATCTATCCGCCTCTGTACAATAATTGGTCGCCGGCTTGGAGAAAGTAGTAAGGAGTTTTAGGGAACTTACACAATAATGACGTTGTCTTCATATATTCCAAAGAGCACATGCAGTTCCACCTTTGACCTCTGATGACCTCGACAGTTAAATGACCTCAAATTATCAGAATATTGATGTTTGACATCATGATTAATGGTAAACATGATGATGTTCTATAGAGAGCATTGGATGGTCCTATTTATTAATCTGGTCTGGTGCATACTGAAAACGGAAAAAGCATAATTAAAAAATCGACCATTGACCCTTGCCAAAAACGCTGCCCCGGAGCCCTACCCCACCCCCACACTTAAACACACACACACACACACACACACACACACACACACAATTCCGCCGCCCCACTTAAGGTGTACTCTTTAGGAAAATTGAACATGAAATTGTAAAGTGCACATCACCATGTCCCCGGTGAAGAAATATTAATTGCACTGTATAATGCTCTCGCAGATCTGTCAAACCTGTACCGCCCCACCCTGGCAAAAGGCAGCAAGTGACAAATGCGATTTATTTCTTATAAATTAACAAAATAATATTGCGCTGGCGATTCCAATGACATATCTCACAGGATTGATTTCTAAGCCATATTTTTTTTTCCAGGAAAATATCACTAAATCGGATTTGAGCAATTTGTGGAACCCCCCCCCCCCCCCCACTAAAGTAGGACAGTATGTGTATTATATGTATATATATATATATATATATATATATAGATAGATAGATAAGAGAGTAATCATTTAAGAGGAATTACTTTAATTTACGTTTGAAGACATTTCAAGAGATGTAGTCTGATTTGTTAAGGGGCAAATCATTCTAATGTTTGCAGTCTTGTAAACATACTTGTATCTTTAGCGAAAACTGTTCGAGTACGTGGACGGTGATAAGTAGGCCCCTATGAATCACTCCGTAGAGTAAATTATATATGAACCAAATGGTTTCTTTTGAACATGTGTTGTGTTGAAAAGTTCTTGGTAATTCTTTTCCAGGCAAAATGTGTAAATTACATGAAAATTCCGATTTAAAAGCATGTGATGGGAAATGTAAACAGTATGTGCGAATGCTTCTATGTTTCCTGCTAAACTTATTTGTTAGTGGGGAAAAGAAAACAAAAGAAAAGAGAAGTCTCGCTCTACCACGTCTACATACCACAACGCCTACGGATATCTTTGTTTCACATTGTTAGTGGGGAAAAGAAAAGAAAAGAGAAGTCTCGCTTCATGAGAGATGTTCAGATCCCCCTCTACACCACAACGCCTACGAATGTCTAGGCTGAAGGTGGGTTTGATTGTCTTATAGGGCCTATAGAGCACCAACAATAAGTGCAGATTAATTGGCACGCTATCTTTTGAATAGAAACAATACTTTGTTTCACACAAGATGATAGCAGAAAGACAACTGATAATCATCCGCTCATGTGAAATCAGGCAGAACTTTTTTCAAAACATTTCAAGAGGCATCTTGGTGAGTTACAGTCTGTTACACATGCCAATATAATGTGAAAAACAAATTGAAGGCCACGTGCAATACAGCCTCGCATTTTCCGACATCACAAAAACTTTGATCAACACGTTCCATATGTACCCGTGATGGAGAGGGAAAATAATAAACAACAGCATCGCAAGATTGGTGCATTTCTGCCAAGACAACAGACAGGAACTGATTCCACGTAAAATACATAAACATGTATTTTGATTTTCCATGCATTTTTCCCATATCATTACACACAATCATTATACACGCATACTTGATATGGTGTTCAGCTCACTGTGTGCAGACTGAGCACGACCCGATAATTCAGAACCTCTACCTGAGAAAGGATTGTAGCCTATCCCGCGAATCAAAAAGAAGCTTTCTTATATCATCTCGTGCATCCTGTACTCTATGTGCAATGCACTCATCATAGAGACAAGGTTGCCTTCACCCAAACTGTTTAGATATTGCCACTGAAAGACTCTGATGACTGATCGCATTCAGTGGCTGTGCACCTATAAGAACGCTGGGCTGACCTCAGGATGTCTATCCAGTTAAGTCGTGGAGGAGATCCTGGTGTGCCGATCGCGTGCTTCACTGAAGACGCAGATGCTGCCCTGTCTTGAAAGAGATCAAGGGTATAGATCTAGACCAATTTCAGCAGGTTACACTGAATCATCACTTGCTGGCAGAGAGTCTTAACCGGATCATGCAGGTGATATTACCCGCTGTCAGCGTACCCTGATTCACACATTGGATGCAAACCGGATGGCGGCATATTGGAAACAACCAATATTTGGGCATGGGGGCACAACTCTTGGCCAGGCCCAAGTGTTAAGGAGTATCTAGCATAAAGAAGACAATTAGAGTAAATACTAGTTCCACTCCTATTTTGAATTGAGGGTACCTAAAGAGGTCATTAAAAAAATGCCCAAAATTGCCTGACGTAATGACCCAAACTCAATTGGATGACAATAGCAAGTTGCAAGACACAGGGTTGCTTCATGTGGAATGCATGTTATGCCTCACAGTATGTCGCTTTCCAAATGGTCCATGACGTCACTTATATGCTCCAGGACCATGAGTTATTCATCGGAACCATGAAGCCCACGAGCTTGACACTGACCGACACAGGCCCGCCAGCTCGAAACTAGGTAGCATTGCCCATGAGCTTGACACTTATAGCAGGGCTCCACACTAACTTTTATTTTTGGTGGCCCAAAGGCAAACATCCGACATTTTTTGGTGGCCCGATCAGGCCACCAAAGTCTTCATTTCTGAAATTTTGGTGGCCCGATGTGCGTTTTTAGTGGCCCCGGGCCACCGGGCCACCGTTAGTGTCGAGCCCTGCTTATAGTATAGGCAAACCAGGCCCATAAGGGTCCGACACATGGGGGGAGGGGGAGGTCCACAAGACCTACACTGAATAGATTAAGCTTTCTGATGTAATACATATATTAATCTCGTGGGCCTTGTTTTCGTCGAGTGTCGAGTTCGCGGACCGCTCAGCTTTTGGGCCTATTATATTTGATGTCGAGCTCATTGACCTTGTTCATCTAGTGTTTAGGTCACGGGATGTATGACTCGTGGGCTGCGTAACTCATGTGCTGTACGACTCGGGTTGTTTGGCTTGTGACGTACACCTGATGAGGTGGGCCTGTTGTTTTCTAGTTAGCATCTGTCATCCTTTCATCCAGTTCAAGGGACTTAGTTTGCCATATGCCTTTTTACAAACCATTAAGCATCAACCCAAAATATGGTACTCCTCTCCCCACCTTCCATGTTTAAGCGTACAAATTTTGTCCAGTGCAAATTGGATAATGTTGCACATAATTTCATGCAAGCTAGTCTGCATAACTAACCCTAACATAAATATTATATTTGAGGTCACTGCCATCACTGATGAAGACACGTAAGCTTCATTTCTGAAGTAATTGACCGCTCACATTCCTGAGACCTGTTACTATGAACCAATGCTTTGTGGAATATGCATACATATACTTTGATTATAACGTCAAGGCGTGATTTGTACATGATTAAACATTCAGGATTAAACCAATGAAGCCAAACATCAATATTTGCAGTCCTACACAAATTTTGATATTCTAAAAGTCTGACCTCACATTGTCCTTGGAGGTCAAAGTTGGATATACATAGGGTACCGTAATGGCCAATGTTCTGTGGGATGAGAAGACACTTCTTGTAGCATAAATGCTAATAGCATAATGCATAATAGCACACCAGGTATACAGTTAACCATTGAACATACATCAAATATCAATATTTTGATATTTTGAGGTCATTGACCTGTCACAGTCCTCAGCGGTCAAAGGCAGAGACGTGTAAATAATTTCCCTTGATCTGAGGAATAGGAAAACGATTCAGTTGTAACACAAATGAATGTTTAGGACATCGTTATCATGTTTATCATCAACCAATTGCACCAAATATCAAAATTCTGATAATTTGAGGTGATTGACCTCTGGAGTCATTAGAGGTCAAAGCTAAAAACCTGTCAAGGATCTGCGGAACATTGAGGCAATTCCACTGTTAAAAAAAGGTTTTAGTACATCATTGCCGTGTTTATCATTAATCAATGACAAAATATCAATATTCTGATATTTTGAGGTCATTTAACTCTGCAGGTCATCAGAGGTCAAAAGTAAACCTGTCAGGGTTCTATGGAACATGAAGACAATTCCACTGTAAGAAAAATGAGTCTTTAGTACATCATTACCATATTTAACATTAATTAATGACGCAAAATATCAATGTTTATCAAATTTTGAGGTCATTGACCTTTGGAGGTAATCAGAGGTCAATTCAGACTTACCTCCCGATCTTAAAATGAATCTTATAACATGTACTAACACTGGTGAAAGTTTCATGCTTTAGTCAAATTTTGCACAATTTTTCGGCTTATCTGCTCTACTAATTTGGCAGCATGCGCAGCTAGGGTTTCTGCAATACCACAACCGTCATTTAGTCTGCAGATGTTTATCCCGCCAGGCAAGGCATCTAAATGATTCAATGTCTTGAGGTTTCGAGCTAGAGTCTCATAGACATCTCTACTTGACTGATTGCTCGCTCTACTTGCATCTCTTAGTGGTTCAGTCTCGGAACGTTCCTGACAAAGAGCGCAAATGTTCCAGTCTATAGGACTTGCCATTGTTGACGATGTCTTCTTCGAGTCCAGTAATTGATAATGAAGAGAAAGAATGTGAAATAAAGAAATTATTGGAATGACAACAGTAATGCTAGATTCTGTTTCTGTTACGGTCTTTATCTTCTCAGTGCCTTTTACAGAATAACAAGTCTTGCGGAATATTTCAACGTGCTTACTGGTACATCAAATATACCCTACGTCTAGAAGACGTACTGAAAATCATGTGTTTATATAAGTATAGATGGACAAGAACATACATGTAGAATATGTAACAGCGTCAAGAGGAATGAATGTCGCAAGACTATTTTGATGATAAGAAAATCAAAGCATTTCATAGTTATACATTTACAAACTTCATGAAGCAGCTAACAAATAAAAATACAAAATACAAATATAGCTAACATATTCTATCAAAAACTTCGAAATTTTGCAGCGTGCAAACTGCCAGTAACTGACCTTATGTCAACCTTTTAGAGACAAAGTTTGTCTTTATCATGATCATTCTCAATTCATTCTGATATCAAACAAATAATGCAGAAATGCAAATGTGTCAGTAGAGATGCATCACGTACAGGGGTATTTTATATGGTGCAACATGCACAAGGCACAAACGACTGCATGTTCCAGGACATTTTTACCCCTATAAGAACAAGCTGCATCTGACTGAAAACGTCACGACCTTAAACCTAAGTATTATTTTCTTTATATAATACGGTTTAGTGAACAAATCTCATTTACCTTTATTTGGTAATATCAGTCAACTACATGACGTAGGCGAGTTCCCACGATGACCACGATGTCCGTAGGAATGTATTCCAAATACGGTACACAAGACTTGGACATTGTTTACAATGAATAAGTGATTGAGCGCGCATTTGTAAGTGATTAAGCGCGCATTTGTAATTTCATTGGGTGCGCACTGCTGGAGTATGTAGGCCTACATTATGACGTCAGTGAACGTGAATGACGGCTTTTTGCTGCACTTTTTTTTTTTTGCACCCCGTGCATGCGGGATCTAATTAAGTCCCGATGTTTGCTTGGGCGGCCATAATGGAATTCAAATGCCGGCCATGTAGGTGGTCAGACACATTTCGATTGACCAATTATTCAAATCGGCACGTTCTAAAGAAATCTGGGCAACAAAATTTACCTCTATTTGCCATTAAGAATTCAAGATAGGGAACTTCAACATTTTCGTCTGGGCGGCCATATTGATATTCAAGATGGCGGCCATGCAGCTTGCCGAACATTTTGAATTCATCCATTATTGAATCCAACATGTTAATACACTTTTGTGTGCTAATGCCAACGCCTCGTCATTTACAATTCAAGATAGGGATTATCAACTGTACTTTGTCTGGGCGGCCATATTGGAATTCAAAATGGCGGCCATGCAGCTTGTCTGGCATGACAAATTTATCTTTTATTTACTTTTATATGTTCACATACCTTGGAGCACCAAATTTGAGCTCCGTTTGTCATTTAGAACTCAAAATAGGGCTTTTTCAACGTTTCGTCTTGGCGGCCATCTTGGATTTCAAAATGGCGGCCATGAGGTTTGATAGACTTCTAATATCAATCCATTATTGAATTGAGAATGTAGAAATACCCTTCTGTAGCAAATTATCAGTGTACAGGTCACGTGGAATCAAAGATATAGGGATTTCGTCGTTTCGTCATGGCGGCCATATTGGAATTCAAAATGGAGGCCGACCCAGTAGTCAGATCTCTTGGATCCGGCAATTTTTGAAATCAGCGCCCCAAAATACAACATACGATGGCAATAAATAAATCCTTTAAAACGGGAGACAAAGAGCCAGGGCGGGAGAAATTAAATCTCACGCGGGAGAACAGGAGATTTTGCAACAAAAAAGTGCTTTAGGCGGGAGATCTCCCGTCGAAAGCGGGAGAGTTGGAGTCTCTGTATTGTTATGTTGTTTTTACTTTGGTTGGACCCCTTCGAAAAACAGCAATTTGCTGAAAGGGCGATCCATCCCACAAGTGGTAAATAAATAAATACAAAATATTGATAGATTAACAAATGGATTTACAAATGTGGCTCTGGTTATAAATCTGTGAGCTGAGGTATAGATTTGATTAGCACATACTATGAATTACTCCAAGCTATCACAAAACTGCTTTTTATTTCTCAACTTTTCCTTTTTAACAGCATGTCATCCTCATGCACGTCCCTTGACGCATCTATCATTTGAGGTGAGTATAAATTCTCTCTTGCTTTACCGTAATGCTTTGCAAGCTAATTATTGTTCTCAATCAAAATTGATGAGTTACCTCATCAGTAATCGGTTATCGGTGCACTTTATTCATCTATTTAATCATTTATCTATTTTTTTTAGTTAATCATTATAGTCATTATAGTGACCAGGCACGCAGTAAACAGTTTTTGATAACTGTAAGGTTCAGGGCCGGCGCAGTGTTTTCAAAAGTGTGGGCCCCACTTCCGGGTTTCATGAGCTAACAAGCAAAAAAAAAAAAAAAAAAAAAAGAAAAGAAAAAGGTCCTCTGCTCATTCTCTCCCCTCCCATTTCCAGGTATTATAAAAAAAAACGGTCTTCAGAGAAAACACATAACCTTACCGCCGCCATACTTCAAGATCTCTATCTATTTATCTTTTAGTGCCGCTTACGTACTTCCGGGTTGAAAAAAGTGTGGGGGCCCAAAGTGATGACACCTTATGTATTCCTTTGTATGGTGCACAAAAAGTGTGGGGGCCCGAGCCCCCACGGCCCCCACGGCTACGCCGGCCCTGAGGTTGTGTAAAACCAGGTGCGCAGGAGACAGTTTCGGATGGCCTTTATGGTATGATGGTCGGATCGCGGCTCGGTGCGTCGCGTCCGCATGGGTATAAACTTTTCTTCTTCCTCTTCTTCTTCTTTTCTTTTCTTTTTTTTAATATTTTATCACCAATTTCTGGTATGGTATTGTCCTCTTTTTCAGCAAGAAATCGAAAGAATTAGAAATAGAAGAAGAAGACGAAGGGGAAGAAGAAAATAAAAAGAATAAGACAGGTTGAAAAAGGAGGGACAGGAGGAATTAATGAAAATTATGAGTGAAAATTTGCCTAAATCGGTCGAATAAAAAGCAGTTGTGGATTTACGACGGGGTTTTACACCCCCTCCTTAGGCTGCCGAGCAAAAAAAAAAAAACAAGAAAAAACAAAAACAAAAGAAGGAACACAGAAACAAACCACAAATTATTAATCAATTATTTTAAGACCAAAATTAACATAAAGGCAGGTGCGAGTCTCTTGTCTAAAAGCTGTCAATTTCATAACTGAAAAAGCAAAATATTCGCCTCTAACGGGGCAAAAATTATTATTCACAAACAATATACCTTATTATATCTATACACTAATATTTGATTATGAGTGAATTTAGTGTTTATCAAGATGGTAGCCTCGCGTCCTCGTGTGTGGCCCGTGGAATTTTAGTAGAGTCTACATTTTTTTTCTTTTCTCCTATGCTTTCTTGTAATATAAGAATACGATGTGTATTTTTTATTGTTCGAACAATGCGATTACATTTTAGCTTTTACTGAATATACATTTCAGACGAATGACAAAGTGAGTGGCTTGCTCGATCTGTCCGTACTTGGTTCGGTGTAATAATGTCAGAGGTACAAATGTCAGAAGTAAAAGAGGACGCGACACCGTCACATAAGATAATGTATAATCATAGTCCTTCGTAGTGATTCTTTCCACTGTTTAATTCCCTAGAAAAAATTTTTAATGCTCCATGAACGCGACATTATTTTGTACTCCGATGTAACAAAAAGTCCCTACCGTGGGAGGGGGTATACCCCCTTCCCCCGCCCCTCGGTCGCTTTGCTCCCTAGCCGAGGATCTCGAAACGTCACATGAATGTGCCCTCGTCGATTGTTCCCATGTGCAGCCTCCCCCCCCCCCCCCAAAAAAAAGAAAAGAAATATATATATATATAAAATATATATATTTGGGCCAAAAAAAAGAGGAACTTAAATTGAGCATGCAAGTATACTTAAAATCTCAAGCTGGCAACCCTAAAAATGAAAAGTCTCCCTATTGTGGGAGGGGGGGGGGGGGCAACCCCCCCCCCCACACACACACACACACACACACCCTCGCTCGCGTAGCTCCCTCCGGCTTGGTCGCTAAGCTCCCTCGCAATACCCAGGTCAGCCCCTTAAATCCCCTCCTTGGAGAAAGAGCTAGATCCGCCCCTGTACAGAAAGTTAAAAAGAACTTGAAGAGTGCTCATGAATATGCAAATGAATGAGGCAATGATGCCATCGCCTCACGATATTTCCAGTGGGGTTTTTTTTCACAAAAATAATAGGAAAAGGTCTGATTTTATGACATGATAATATATTGCATGACAACATCCATGCTGAACAACTTTTAAAGTAGTGGATCTTATAAACTGGGGGGGGGGGGGTTAAAGTACATCTTGTTTATATTTTATAAGCGGGGGGTATTTATCTATTCATTTCTTAAAATTTTATGTATCGCAGCAACAAAAGTTGAATTGATACAATGTATAAACAAATACAAAATGAAACATGAAAAGTACAAATTTCAGAAAAGAATACAACACCTGGTAAATCTTAAAATTTTTTGGAATACGGAAAGAGTATGCAAATTCTGGAAGAGAGGGTGTTAGAAACAGAACTTGGAGGGGAGAGAAAAAAAAAGGAACGGTTTAAGGAAAGAGGTAGAAAAAACTGTGAGAGATATAAATAAATCACTGAATGATACAGAGGATATACGACAGCGCTGTATTAATATTCTGTTATGAATTTATTTTAAAAGTTACAAAGTTAAAAGTTACTTGTCAGGGGCCGCGGAACGTTTTTCAGTGGGGGGGGGGGGGTGTATCAAGGTCAACCCCCCCCGTGAGAACTTTTTGCATTTGATGTTGTAAATGGTGCAATTTGATGCATGTTTTTGCGTCTTTTATCGACTTGAAATGGCCCCAGTTGTTTAAGGTAGCAGGATATTTTGATATGGATTATTATGCAATTTGCCTAAAAGTGGTAGCATTTAGATAAACTTCTTGTATTCATTTATTGTTGCAATTAATTTCATGAACGTTGTCTGTTAAGCAATCAAACAGAAAAGGTATGCACACGAGGGTGTACAAAAGGGAAATTTTTCCTCCCACACGAAGGTGATTTTACATTTTCAGACCTGAAATTCAGCGATCTGGTGCAAACTTTTGGTGCAATACTTGGGATTTTTTTTAGCTCCCCCACCCCCCCCCCCCGCCAAAAAAAAGAAATATTTTATGGAAATAATTTTGATCTTTTTCAGGAAAATGTTATTAGAAAACTCACGGCATTTAGCTCTTATTCCGCGTGTGCATCATCTGTGTGTATGTAGTCTAATGAGGGGGAGGGTGTGGGAGGGGGGACGCCCCCTCCCGCTCGACGGAGCTTTTGCGTTTTTAAAATCAAGATAACGCGATCTGAAGGACACCTTTGGTGAGAAATTCGAGTAGTGCGATTTTTCCCCTTTCTTTCTTTTTTTCTTTTCTTTTTTTTCACGATCCAAAAGTGTGTGTGTGTGGGGGGATGGGGGGAGCCCCCCCCCCCCCGGTTCCGCGGCCCCTGCTTGTATCAACAAAACATATTTACGGCAAAACCCGTTTGACCAGACAATTCAAGTTCAGACATGTTCAGGGTTCTTGGGGGAATTCTCACTTGCGACTGTGTCGATCCCCGATCTACATGGTTTTCGCTTCAACTTTACTTTCACCTCAACTTTCGGCCGAGCAAATTGTCACTACACACTTATTAAAATCTCCTTTCTCCAGAATAGTGTTGGTATAATTAAGGAAATTTCTGTCAAACTTTAAAAATTGCATTCTCCTTAACACTCCAGACACCACGAAATAAAATCAAACACACCTAGAGTTACTGTTAGTGACAACATTTGAGTCATATCAAGGGACAACCAAAAGAGGGAGCCCTGTAAGCAAACTTATGATAAAAATCTTGGGGTATCAAGGGCGGCGGAACGAATTTTCTTATGGGGGGCAGAGACAAAAAAGGGCACTTTGTTCTCGGAAAAGGACATTTTTTTTTGCCGAGAAAAAAAAAAGCAGCATTTTTGCGAATTTTTTATTGTTTTTAAAGCGCGCGGGGGGGGGGGAGGGATACCCCGTCCCTTCCCCCCCCCCCCCCCCCCGTTCACGAGATTTTGCAGTTTTTGTTGATCTTACCAAAATTTGATAATTTTGGAGAAAAAAAAACAAATCACAGGGCTGTTAGAACTCGTGAAGCTTTGTCAATAATGAAGTATTTCACAATTTTTTAAAGGTTTGTAAAAAAACGTACTTAGGCTTCGAAGCCGAAGTATGGTTTTGGAAATCCTTAGATATAATAAAATCCCTAATTGGTTTCATTTTTTAGGGCTTTGTGAGCTCTTACAGCCATGTGAATTACTTTCATCCAGAATCACCAATTTTGGGGAATATTCGCAAAAATGTCATATCTCTGTTGAAGGCCTAACACAAGATTTATACCACACCAAAGGATTATTCAGCTACCTCTAGTGATTGATTACCCAAAATCTGTCGTAAATAGCAACTTTAGATGTGTTTAGTTTTATTTTCGGGTGTTTGGAGACAGAATTCTCTGTGCATTTTTCAAAAGATTGATAAAACCTCCCCCTTCAAACACACCAAAAGTTAATGTTGATGACAGATTTTGAATAAAAATGAACAACCCCTTAAGGGAAGTCCGACCACAATGCAATGGCAAATATCAGAGATATTAACATTTTTGCGAATATTCCTAAAAGTAAGTTGGTTTTTGAGAAAATGGTTGCGGAGCTGATGAAGGTTAAATGGCTTAAAAATTAATTCTAATAAGAATTGTGTTATTGTTTTCGTGTTTTTATCGATTTCGAAACTTTACTTGAAATTGGCTTGAACTCCTGCATTATTTGATTGGTAATGAACCGTGCTCATGGTACATGACTTGTATTCAAGATCTGATACAATGGCTTGTTCATGTACTAATAATGATCGGGTAAATTTCGTGTTAATTGCTTGTAGAATAAAGTCTTATAAGGTCTTTAATTAAAAGAGAAAAAAAATCTCTGAAAAATAATGGTAAAAGCTTCATGTGCTTGGCAATGGTTACCCGAAACTAATCGTTTAGCATGCACAAGCCGCCTAGTCGCAACGTCACAAGCGGTGCTGCAGACTTGAAGTGTATCCTGTACCAAAGAGTATAGAAGCGCACGCAGTGCGCCAAGAGGGAACACTCTCCCGATTTTACACGTAAACGGATGTAGTACGCAATGGAGCCCAACGGCGGCCATTTTAGGATGCAAGCCGCGGGATCGTCAGCAGCGTATGTCACGTGGCTGTAGAGAAAATTCTGCCTCCCTATCATTTTCTTCTTTTTACGGGCATACAAGGTTTCAGATGCATATATAGGACCTTTTTTTATCATACAGAAGTATCTTTTGTACTGAAGTATGATATAAATTGAAGAAATGTCTTTTTGGTTTCAGATTGTTGTCCATCAAAGTTCGAGCTAACTAATGAAAGTATTTGCAGGCCTAACTAAAACGTACTCACGAAGCGCATTTTAAGTCTCTCTCTCCCTCCACCCCTCCCACTCTCTCTCTCTCTCTCTCTCTCTGGATCTCTCTCTCTTACCGGGCCCTGTTGGCTGTAGACCCCTTATGTAATATTATTCGAATGATATGAATATCTATTCCATTATTCATATTTTAGGTCGTTCTCTTCGTTTGATAATGTATTACATGTATGGTACATACCATTGGTATGCATGGTACCATAATTTCACAAGAAAATTTATTTAAGGAACGCAATTTCCTAGTGTAAAAGATTAAATTTTCCTTATCATATTTTAATCACTAGAGTTACATGTATTTGCATATTAAAACTTTTATGTTTCACGGTCAATCTGCACACAAATTAAAGAGGTGTTGATTACTTGGGTGATGCCTCTCTCCTGGCGCTCCCCCTCCCCCCCCCCCCCCCCAAAAAAAAAAATGTTTTGGCAGAATGTCTGTACAACGGCTGTAATGATAGAAAAGATCTGACTTGTATTATTGATTATTGTAGTAGGGATGAGGGTTTAAGAGGTGACACCCCCCCCCCCCCCCCCCCCCCGCTGGCGAGCAGGGTCCGCTTGAACAATTTGGAAAGGAAGATAAAAGTAAAAAAAAAAATAAAAATCTTCCCAAATCTCCAAATACAACAGAAGAGTTAATGTTTAAAAATTATGTAAACCACACACACACACACACACACACACACACACACACACACACACAAATCCAGTCTCTACAAGTGTGACAGGTTGATTCCCCGTGTATCCCCTTCCCCCCCCCCCCCCCCACCGGTCTCCCACTTCATTGGCGTTATAGCTGCAAATCTTGACCTCAAAATTCCATTTAGAGGCGTCACTATTCCCACCAATCATAAAAAAAAATAGAGAAATACCCATTATTTGGAATCTGTAGTCCCTCAAAGTTCGAGCTATAAGCACTACTGAAGGGCCCTTCTCTCCCTCTCCCTCTCCCCCTCCATCTCTCGTCTCTTCCTCTCCCTTCCCTCTCTCTCCGGCCAGGATTTAGGCGTTATCTGGGGAACTGTAATTTCAATTCCATCATTCATATTTTTGGGTTGCCCGCATATTCTTTTTTTTTTTTTTTTTGATAATGTAGGCTAATAATCATACCTAAGAAAAGCTGCCAGGATCAAATCATTCTAGAAGCCAATAATTTCACAGTCGTCATTCACCATAATAATAATGATAATAATAATAATAATAATAATAATAATAATAATAATAATAGTAATAATAACAATGATAATGATAATAATAAAAAGAAGAAGAAAAAGAACAATGATAGTAATGATAATAAATCAAAATAAAAATACTTACATAATTCACCTTTGAACTCCCTAAAACTACAAAGGGAGAACAAACACACACAAACACACACACACACAAGATATACGTAAGATATGGAGTTCTATACTTCCTGAACAGGATGTGAAATATGCTTGTTTTTTGTTTTTTTTGTGTTTTTAGTTGTCATTTGTCTTATGGAAAAAAGCCATCTTCATAATATCTCCATTACTTTTGATAGTCAAAATAGTTATGTTCAAGCAGCTCATTGTTAGGTTAACCTGATTGATATCAAAATACATAGTTCAGCAAAGTACCCCTCTCAAAGTACATAATAGGCAAAACATATACACAGAAACATACAAACAGAAAGTTGGCAAATCTGGGAGATATGAATTTCTATACTTTCTGCAGAGGCTGTGAAATGGGGAGAAAGAGGGAGAGAGAGAGGGAGAGGGAGGGAGAGGAGGGGGCTCTGAAGCTGTGAGCAATCTCATGCATATCAAACATCATGTTTATAAACTCCCTATTCATTCTTAGTTTAATAGCTCGAATTTTGAGGGACTACAGATTGGATAATAAAGGGAATTTCTTCATTTATATTTCATTTTTGAAGAGAGTGATACTTCTAAATGACGTAATGAGGTCCGAAGTACTTCTTTTACCCTGTATGTCTCCACAAAAAGGAGAAAATGAAAAGAAGGCAGAAACCTCTCCATAAGAGAGGGTCACGTAAAAATACGCCCGACATCGCTCGCTTTGCTTCCTAAAATGGCGCCGGAACCTGCCCATGAGTGTACTACGCAAAATCGAGAGAGTAGACCCTCTTGGCGCGCTGCGTGCGCCTCTATACTCTTTGGTGCAGACGGAAGCAAACGAAGGAATAATGTGCACACACCGATGGTCTACGAGCGGCTACTATTTTCAGATTTGGCTACTATTGCACCGCACACCTAGTACGTGCTGATTTGGTAAAATTGATATTTCACAGTTTGGGACATTTTTTGTGATGGGATAGATTTTTTTTCTAGACTTCTTAGGACATGCTCTTACACCTCTCAAATTTAAATTTTAGGGGAGAGATTCCTTTTAACACACCAATAAAATCTGGTAGGTTTGACTGTGTGCAGCTGGCCCAAACCACAAGAGTTCTGTGGTTCAAACAACTATTTGGCCCCAAGGTTGTGTTCGCTGGCCTTATGACCCGGTTCTAATCGCATTAAGCGTCACGGCAACCATTTGGTATTATGGGGGAGCAGCGTTGGTGTGACAAATATAGTCTCCGCGTTGGAAACGCGCTGGTGACGGACGTGTGCCTTTAAGAGAGGTGGTTTGCTGCAGAATAGAATTGGGACGATTATAAAAGGCCCAGTGTTAATAATTATATTGAAAATAATAATAATAATAATAATAATAATAATAATAATAATAATAATAATACAGGGTTTGGTATAGCACTGCTGGCCGCAATTTCACGCTCTTTCAATATGAGCAGAACAAGAAAATATAAACATTTCAGATTTTACATAATGCACAACTTACTACTAGTATCTATTTTGTGAAAAAAAGGCGTTACTTAAAAATGTCAATGTTTGTTATTTGTTTAATGGGTAAGGATAAGGTATTCGACATGCCAATGACGCTGCAATTATGAATAGTTTATCGACAGAGACAAACTGGGATCTGGGAATTTCAAGTCTTAATGTGTCTTGTGGAGAACGGAGGTTATTTGTATGTATGTATGTATGTATGTTTGTATGTTTGTATGTTTGTATGTTTTGTTTTGTTTTTTTGGGGGGGGAGCAATTGAGGTACGAAAAAGAGTTAAAGAGGGGAAGGCGGGGGGGGGGGGGGGGTTGATGAGTAATATGCCAATGAATTCTATCAATCGTTGTAAACCATGAGTGTATCTGTTCTCTGATTCGCAGAATCTACAACGATGGACATCCTTTGTGTTGGTGTTGAGCGAGATCCTCCGAATCCCCAGGCAGCGTGTCGGCAGAAGCTCTCACAAGACCATCTCACAGCACTCTTTCTTCTCCTCCTGGTTTGTGGAGATGTGGAATCAAATCCTGGACCTAACACCGACGTAAGTGCATTTTTTAGACAATTTTTAAACAATTAGACAATTCTTAAAATTAGACATTTTCTAAACAATGACAATACCCTGGTAAAGTTCCAGTTTTGGCCAGTAACAGGTTACTTTTAATACAGTGCACTCCCGTTATAACGAAATGCTCGGGAACGGGAGGTTTTTTGTTTTTTGTTTTTCGTTATAACGAAATTTCGGTTTAACCGAACAATGCGCTATAACGAAAACAAGGAAACCGCGCATACTATGTATGTCATATTCTGTTTGTTGAGTACTCATCATACACTGGAAAGCTATGTGAAATGGGATGGTACCTTTTTAATTTCGTTTAGATATTACATCTAAAAGAGAGCATAAAGTTGTTTGTATTGTCACACACGTATAAAAAATGATGGTTTAGGATTCGGTTACAGTTCGCTATTCCAAAGGTTAATTTCTTACTAAAGTTCGTGACTCCGAAGGCTCCTTGTTTCGCCATTCCCGGGATTCCGAAGGTTTCGCTCTTCCGAAGATTCGTTATTCCTAAAGTTTATGATTTAGATACAAATATATTGTTCGTTTTCCGAAGGTTCGTTGATCGGAAAATGAAGTGAGGTTCGTCATTCCAAAGGTTTGTAAATCAAAAAAATGAGAAAGGTTGACGATTCCAAAGGTTCGTTGTTCCGAAGGTTTTATGATTCGAAAACGGAATAAGGTTCGTTATTCCGAAGAAATTTTGATAATCCCCCCCCCCCCCCCCCAAAAAAAAAAAAAAAAATGAGAAAGGTTAGTTATTTCCAAGGTTCGGTTATCTAAAGACGATTGTAAGGTTTGCAATTTCTAAGTTTTGTTAGTGGATTCGCCTTTTTCACTTTTGGATTAACAGAACTTCTTTTTTTAATGTTCCGATTAACGAACCGACTAACGAATCGTAATGAGAACCATGTTCATTGTCGGATTAACGAACCTTATTAATAACGAACCTTTGGAATAACGCCAAAATGTTCGTAATAACAAGCCCTCATTTTTGAACTAACGGACATTTGTGTCCGTTACATTAGGTGTATCAGAATCTGTGTGTTTTGTAATAAAGAACCTTCGGAACAATAAAACGAACCGTATTTAATTTCAGATTAATGTATTACAATAACGCAAGTTCCCGTAGGAAAGTGTGCGTAACACACGGAGCGAACACACAGTGATCGTGGTGATGTGAAGCGTCCGCCCATGCAAAGACGCTACAAATGCTTGTTCCGCTACGCATTTTCCAAAGTGATCCGCATTTCGTTGTAACGGAGCACATTTCTTTTGTTTTTCTTTGTCAGTGGCGCTCGGAAAAGACTTCGTTGTAACGAAAATTTCGCTATAACAGCGTTCGTTATAAGCGAATTTTGTACCATAGACTTAAATGGGGATAATTTTGGGACCAGAAGTTTTACTTCGTTGTAACGAAATTTCGTTATAACCTTTTTTCGTTGTGCACTGAGTGCACAGTACAAAGAGAAAATGTTTAGAACAACAACAATGATAATTTGATCCGAATAGGACAAACATAGAGAAGTTATGAAAATGGGAAATTGTATAAATTTCTCAAACTAGTTCTTGAACATTGAGTTTGAATATGCAAGTGAGTGAGTTGATGACATTCGCCTTACAATTTCAATAGGAACTGTACCCAAAGAAAATCACAAAAATTCCACATTTCTGCCATAAGAATGCATTCTATAAAACCGCTAACACTGAATAAGAAATTGCCGATAGGTCAAACATAATTAGTATCTTTAACCCGGGGCAAATCAACTTCAGTGATTTAAAAAAAAAAAATCAGAATTTTCATAACTTTTTCATATAAATTCAATGGAAAACTGTGACGTGATGACATCTTCAGACAACAAATTGGCATGCGCTATTATCTCCACTATTAAAGAAGTGTTTTATGGAAATTATCGAAAATTCAAAATCTGTTATCTTTTCTTTACTATTTGTCCGTTTTTTATGAAAACTTTTCACTTTGTTCTTGTCAACTTTTACTTTGTTTTAATAGTTGTTTAAAAAAGGACCCATACTTGTCCTTTAAAATCTGACGTCATGAACTTCCGAACCACATTGGTCATAATACATTTCTTAAATTGGATCCCGCACTGTCGCGCTATAAGGTAATAAAATTACCATGTCTTGCACGACTATATTGGTTTATTGATCCGCAATTACTGCTGATTAACAATCATTATCGGAGCAATTTTCTGTATTCTATGACCGCCAAATTGGAGGTGAAAATGGGCTCTAAGTAGAGGTCTAGGGGACACATTTTCTCGTTGTATTGAAAAACTATAAGAGCTTCAATGAGAATTTCACACATTTCACACCTCTATCTCTTGTTTTGGATAAACAAATAGGGCCTAATAATCTTAGCGTCAAAAATCCCTAGAGGCCGTAAATCTGAATTACAAAACGTAATAATAGTTATTATCATTATTATTATTCAAAAAGGCCGCCGATTGGGACATGGAAGTTATACACTCTTAAAGTGCTGACATGCAAATTCAATGTGTGTTTTTTCATCCTTTTGGGATCAGGGAGCACATTGGATTTGATTTCATCGATACTTATTAAAATATGAGTATATACTTTGGGTGTTGCGTCACAGAGAATGCTCCTTAAAGAGAAAACGATTTGGAGATCTAGATTAGTCGTGTAGGCTATTATTACCTACCAAAGATCATGATGATCAACAGCCCCATATCACTATTGTGTATTGCATCAGAATGGATACGGCTTAAAGGGATTGCACAGTTTTGGTTGAGACCTAATTTCATGTTTCTAACATTTTTGGTGAGATAATGAGAAACTTCTTATGAAATATTAAATAGTATGTAATTCTATGAGGAATTCAACGTTTATCTGATGAAAATTGGTTTTGAAATGGCTGAGATATCCAAAAAAGAGCGATTCTAATAGGTCCCACACTTTATTGCCATCGCTTTCTTTTACTAGTACTTTGTTTTTGGATGTTTCAGTCATTCCAAACCCGATTTTCATCAAATAAACTTTAAATTCCTCTTAAAATGTTATGCTCTGTACTATTATCATAAGTTTTTCCTTGGTATCTCGCAAAAAGTGAAAAGCCCAATTCTCATGTCCACGAATACTGTACCATCCCTTTAAAGACAGTAATAAACTGTCCTCACTGCTCCCCACCCCTTCTTCCCATTCCTTTCTGGAGTCCCTTTCCATTCCTTTTCCCCTTCTTTGTTTGTTCTTGTGGTGCGATTATAGTGCGGTTATATGGCTTGTGTGTGTGTCTGTCTGTGTCTGTGCCTGTGTGCATAAGTGCATAAGTGTGATTGGTGGTGTTTGTGCAACATGTGAGTGGGTGTGTGTTATTAGTGCTTCTGAGATTGCTGATTGTTTGTTTACTTTTTTTTTTCCACAGAGGCCTACAGATCACAAGTTCTGGCTTCAATGTGGGCCTCTGTATATCCAAACATCGTTTTGTTTTCGATTCTTATAACACTTGACTTTGTTTTGAATAAAATATTGTCTATGAGTATGATGTACATTGTTTGTTTTTTTCTTGTTCACGCAACTTTTTGAAACTTTAAATATCTATAGTATTCATGGATTTCATTTGTGAGTATGCAAACTCTTGAACTCATGATGATTTGTTATTGTTTTTATACATGTCAATTTATCGTTATGTCCTATATGTTTTGTTTGGAAATGGAAAAAAAATAAATTAAATGAAAATGAAAAAATAGCGCATAACACATAGGCATAAATGTATGTCTCTATGCGCTTGAATAATTATTATCCTGGCTTTAGCTCGTGCAGCGATAGCGCTGGAGCATTTTGAGGAAAAATCCTACCAGCTAGGTACCCATTTCCTGGGTCGAGAGAAAATTGTGGATAAAATACCTTGTCTAGGGGTATACGCTTTGGGCTGGGATCGAACCGCCGACCCAGTTATTATGAGGGCGAGAGCACAATTATGTCACAACACTCTCACAATTTTAACAACGCATTCTTAACAACATTCTTAAACTGAGCTACATGACCTGTACAATTATGATCAGATGAATGAAAAGACTACAAAGTACGTAAAAATATTGAACATCATGCATTAATTAAGATATGTATGAATTTGCTTAATTGATGCTACACCACCACTTAAGCTAACACAGCAATCTATATTCAGCAATCAGGAGTTATTTTAGGTTTTCATTTTTAGAAGCACTAATGATAACCATGAAGCATACTTTTATACATGTTCATTTTTGTCGAGCCCACCGGAGGTGTGGGACTAAGGGATCGCCTGCGGCGTCTGTGCGTCCGTCGTCCGTCCGTCATCCGTCCGTAACGCTACAAAAACTTGAATAACTCTCTACTGAGGATTTCAATTTCAATCAAACTTGGAGGGAAGAGTGGCTATACAAAGTTACATATTTTAACAAACATGAAGGGCACCTCAAGGTCAAAGGTCACAGGCAGAGGTCAATGAACTTTAGGGCCGAATGTTAAGTTTTTAGGGCGCGTGTCGTTCATGGCTCGTAACTTTTCATGTATCTGTCTGTTTATGACCAAACTTAGATGGTAGATGTCCCTTGGGAATTTGAAGGTTACCACAAGGTCAAAGGTCACAAACAGGGGTCAACAAACTTTTAGGGCCCAATGTTGATTTTTTTATGGCGCATTTTGATTATGGCTCATAACTTTTGATCCCTTTGTATGTTTGTGACCAAACTTGGATGGTAGATGTCCCTTGGGGAGGTGGAGGTCATCACAAGGTCAAAGGTCACATACAGGGGTCAACGAACTTTTAGGGCCCAATGTTAAGTTTTTATGGCGCGTTTTGATTATGGCTCATAACTTTTGATCCCTTTGTCCGTTTGTGACCAAACTTGGACTGTAGATGTCCCTTGGGGAATTAAAGGTCATCACAAGGTCAAAGGTCACAGAAAGGGGTCAACAAATTTTCAAGACCCATTGTTAAGTTTTTATGGCGCGTTTCGATTATGGCTCAAAACTTTTGATCCCTTTGTCCAACTGTGACCAAACTTGGATGGTAAATGACCCTTGGGGAGTTGAAGATCACCAGAAGGTCGAAGATCATCGGCGGTTCAATGAACTTCTGGGAGTTAGAAAAATATTAATTTCTTGTACGCGAATGGGCGAGACGCAATTTGGCACTTGCCTTGTTGGCCATGAAGCTCAGTTTTCTGAAATCAGAAAAACGTTAACATATGCCTTTAACTAAAAACTAGCAATAAAGTCAAGTTGAATTTAATCCGTGACCGTAAATTACAGGGCTCGAATCTCTGTTTGATTCCCATGGCATTAACATGTCAATAATATCCTAATTTGCGACAATTTGAATTTCTAAGATACAGACCTTTTTGAAATTTTTTGATTTCACCCAAAAGTAATTTTTTTTTTTCGTTTCTAGGATATTGACGTTACTGACCAACAACCAGAGCTCTAAGCGCCTTTTGGGCCAAAGTTTACAATAATAGTCAAAAGTGCACACTTAGGCCTAATTGTAGCACACACTTGTCTTCCATTAGGCCTATAATATTGATGTGTTTATCAAATCATAAACGCGTAATAAGATAATTTCTTTTACCTGATTTCAAACCTGATTTCAAAATTAAACATGATTCAACATAAATATAAAAGGTCAAATCATTCTATTCGTACATACCAGTCTTAAGGGCAATAACTGAAGTAAAATTATGAAAAGTTTTGTTCATATTCATGTAAAACAAAAATAAGGACCAAACAAAAAACATAAAAACCTACATGAAATGGTATAGGCCTATTTATCATGTTTTTAAAAGTGTAAACTCTTTCTTTATTCAGGGACAAACTGGTGAAGACAAGATGATGGAGCTGCCCGCTCTCGGTCGACCGATGCAGCTTGGAATGCTCTATGACTGTCGCGATGATACGCTTATTCCTGGCTTCACGCTGTGGGACCCGGAAGTATTGAAGAACGACCGTGACGTCCGTAGCCAACAAGGGACCCACTTCAACGTCATTACGTCAGACAGCATTAATAACAAGTCGTCGGCCTTGAACATTGAGGCTTCTCTGAAAGCGAGCTTCATGGGCGGCCTGGTTGAGGTGAGTGGTTCTGCCGAATACATCAACGACAAGAGGACGACTAGTCGACAATCCCGCCTTACACTACAATACAAGACCACGACTAGGTTTGAACAGCTGACAATGAAACATCTAGGAAGACACAATGTGCAACATCCATACGTGTTTGATCAAGGTATCGGTACGCATGTTGTAACAGGCATTTTGTACGGGGCACAAGCTTTCTTTGTATTTGACAGGTATCTGAAGAATGACGAGAGCGATCAGCATGTGCACGGGCACGTAAATGCCATCATCAAGAAAATTCCGAGCTTCAGCATGAAAGGTGAAGGTGACCTGAAACTCACAGAAAGCGAGAAAGAAGAAGCTGACAAGCTCCAGTGCAAGTTCTATGGCGATTTTGCGCCTAAGAGCAACCCTGCAAGCTACGAGGAGGCTGTGGTGATCTATACCCAGCTACCATCAATGCTGGGAGATAACGGAGAGTTCGCTGTTCCTCTGACGGTATGGCTGTATCCGTTGTCGAAGTTGGACAGCAATGCAGCAAAACTGTTCAGAGAAATCAGTGTGAACATTATCGGACAAGTCCAGAATATTCTAGAGGGTTTTGATCAATGGAAAATGAGATGTGACGATTTGGTCAAAAACAACGTCTGCACAGACTTTCCGAAATTCACCGAGAAGCTGGACCTCTTCAGAAAGTTGCTACTCGAATTCAAGCAGGGTTTCCAGCAAAAGATTGCTCGAACACTACCAAAAGTTCGTGGAGGTGAAGCAGTAGAACAAGTACTGATAGACATCATTTCTGATTGTGAGAAATCCCCTTTTCATTCGCGACTGGTAGAACACTGGCTTAAATGCAGAGAAAAGGAGATGAACATCGTGAAAAGCTTCGTGAAAGGTTTGGACTCCTTCAGAATCATTCGCTCTCGGGAAGACCTGGATGAACTGTTATTGGATTTCTCAATCGAACACGTAGTGGCGTTTTCTTTCTCCTCATTGGGGCTAGAAGATGATTACCTCAAGGTCCTTTCACGGTTCATCAGGACACAAGCAGAAGAGTCTTATACACCGCAGAAAGAATGGTTTGACACTGTGGCAATGTCGAAGAAAATGAGAATGAAAGCCAAACAGTTCAAAGACTTTGCAAGTGTGAATAGCACCTCAGAGGAGACCACATTTGTCATAATGGGGTTCGATGATGGCGAAGAATCGACCACTGAAGGTGGCTCACTCTTTCACTACGAGCATGGCGTCCTCACCACAAAAGACTTTGAACCTCCTGGTGTACCTGGAAAACCAGAAATCCTCAAGACATATCACGATTCTGCGATACTCAAATGGACCGCACCTCAGACTGGGCTTGCATGCATCCAATCTTACCTTGTAAAGTACAGGGAGACGTCACCAACACAGGATCCTGAATGGCGTGAGTTCAGGACAGATAGTAAAGCTACTCTCGCAACCGTACCGGAATTAAAGCCAAACATCACATACGAATTCTCTGTGGCAGCGATTTGTGAGATGGGGCATTCCCAGGGTGGCGCAGTGAGTAAAGTTGCTACAACTCTACCTTCGAGCCCTCCACATAATGTGCGAAAGAACCTAGTTTCTAGGGCTAGTATCACGGTGGTGTGGGATAAGCCTGAAGTGCTAGGGGAAGGTGTTAGAGCGATGAGATACAGAGTGAGTTACGTCCCGACATTTGACACAGATCCAGATCACGTGTTGCTGACCGAAACTGAAGGAGATGTTTGTTTGTGCACAATAGAAGACCTTGACCCAGGAACTACCTACAAAGTATCAGTCTCTGCTTTGTGTGGAACAGGAAAGGACAGCGCTTTTTCCGAACCCGTAGAAATAACTTCAGTTTCTGCTGTAAACGAACGCATGAAAAACTTCAGAGAGCTGATAGCACAGTGCGATACCCTGAAGAAAGGAGATCGTTCCAAAGGGGAACCATCTTTGTACAAGCTTCGCCTGACTAAAGGAAGACATGGTGCACGCAGTAAATACCAGACCTACAACTTCGGTCGAAGGAATGAATCAAAACGACATTTGGTTGCAATGGTCGTCGGAGCGACAGGTGCAGGAAAGAGCACTCTGATCAATGGTATGGTCAACTACATCTTTAATGTTGACTGGAATGACAACTTTCGTTTCAAGATCATTGCTGAGGAGGGAGAGAACAAGGCTGGCGGCCAGGCACAGAGCCAGACACAGATGATCACCTCGTACACCATTAATCCAACAAAGTGGTCACATCTCGATTTCAGACTGACGATAATTGACACACCAGGATTCGGTGACACAAGGGGTATCGCACGAGACAAAGCCATCGTTGACCAGATTCGTAACTTCTTCGCAGATTCATCTCTCCATCACGTGGACCACATAGATGTAATTGGCTTTGTCACTCAAGCTTCTCAAGCAAGGTTAACCCACACTCAGAAGTATGTGTTTGACTCCGTCTTGGCAATCTTCGGCAAGGACATCGAACAAAACATTATGATGCTCGTGACATTTGCTGATGGACAAAAACCTCCCGTTATAGACGCTATCAAAGCAGCGAACATTCCATGCTCGAACAACATGTTCAAATTTAACAATTCTGCTTTGTTTGCTAATAAAACTGATGTTGATCAACCCTCAGGTGGCAAGAGTAGCAACGATGTAGTGGGAAGAAACGTCAACGATGTGGAAGAAGGAAACGCAGATTGCTTTGACAAAATGTTCTGGAAGATGGGAGTCCAGAGTATGCGCCAGTTCTTCTTCGCTTTGAGTCAGATGGAGCCAAAAAGTCTTTCGCTTACACAAGAAGTCCTCAAGGAACGTCAGTGCTTGGAAGCAGCAGTGGAAGGTCTACAGCCACAGATCCAGATGGGATGTGGTAAGCTTGATGAATTGCAAGAGGAGCAGAGGATCCTGGAGCAGCATGAGGCGGAAATTGAAGCGAATAAGGAGTTTGTGTACGATGTCGAAGTTCAGAAGAGTCGGAAGATCGACATTACAGGAGAATACATCACCAACTGTTCCCGTTGCCACTTCACATGTCATTATCCATGTCAAATCGCAGATGACAAGGAGAAAGCGCACTGTGCGGCCATGACAGGAGATGGAACGTGTAGCGTATGTCCTGGAAAATGTGTTTGGAATATTCACTTTAATCAGGCTTACAGATTTGAGTATTACACTGAGAAAGAGACTCGGACTTATGCTGAGCTCGAAAGTCGTTACAACGACGCAACTGGCAAGAAGCTAACTGTAGAACAAGTTGTCAAGAAACATCAAGAAGAATTCGTTAGTGTACAGGAATGCGTGTGTCGACTAATCACTGATTCACACAGGAGCCTCAAACGTCTCGAAGAAATCGCGTTGAGGCCAAACCCTCTAAGTGCTCTGGACTACGTGGATCTCATGATTGAGGGGGAACAACTGGAAGCAAAATCAGGATGGAGAAGTCGTGTTAAGGCTCTCCAGGACGTGCGCAAGGAGGCAGAAATCCTGTCCCAAATCAAGCAAGCGAATTACAATCCCTTTCAGCAGTACCAGCAGCACTTCAGTCGAAAAGGAAAGAAGAAGAAAGGAGTATTCGCAAGCTTTTGCGATTTTGTTTCTGGCCCATTTCGAAGTGGCAGTGGTAGTCACAGCAGTGTTTGACTTCTTTGAGTAGGTTCACCTGTATCAAAGATGGCCTGCACAAAACAATCGGGTACAGACTTAAACTGAAAACATGTTAATGAAAGCTGAGCAGTGCTCATCTACTGATTTGTTTAACTCTCCTTTGTTTTTGTTGATTCTTTGTCGAAACAATTTTTAGATTTTCTTGAGTATATTTATTTTTAACGTTTATATGAAATAGTCGTATAGGTGTTAGATTATGATTTGTTGGTCACAAGAATCTTCGAAAATAAAAGTTTACTTGCTCGTAATCTACTGTTACAAATTACTCAAACAAGGAAGCTGTTTGTATTTCAATATTTTACAAATGGTGTTGAAGTTTTATATCATGTTTAAGAGCAAAACTTTTTTGTATTGTAATAGAAAATACACAGAAATACACAATTAGCTAATTGTCTCCCAAAGAGGCAGCGGAGGCAAAGATCCCCTTCCCCCAACGGCTCCAGGGCTTAAATTTAAAATCAGATGATTTCGGTGGCTTTGAGCTGAGAGGGTTTACTACGCAAATGATTGACGTCTATAGGAAGAATTAAACGCCCTGCTCCCTACCGATGAATGATTTACCTTGCAAAAGGAAAGCACACTAGTTTGTCAAAGATATGGTTAATAATGGAGATAACAGAGCAGTTTCATTCTTTTTTGACCATTCTTCTTTACAATGATGGTACTTTCGAAGCAACACAATTTCTACAATGTTACCCTGTACAGATTGTTCATCATTGGCGTTCATAACTGAACTTGCTTTTGGCAGGAAATATATTGCACAGATGTTTTGCTCTGAATGAAAATAATGGTCAAATCAATCGACTTGTCTAGTTTGCCTGGTCTGGTTGCGCCTGCTAATATTATCAGGGATAAGAAATGTCATTAAATCTCAAATGTGGGCTGCGTAGCGTGTACATGGATGAGTTCAAAAGCCGTTGAAACTGACATTTTTGTATCTCGTGAGAAGACAGCATATAAGACAAAGATTCCAAAAGGCTGTTGTAGTTTTTGTAGTTTTTCTGTATTTTTTTTTGGTGTCTTCACATGTGTTCCATATATGTTGTTATGCACTACTGTTCTTCAACCTTTAGACGTATTTGTAATTATAATATCACCAAGTTTTCGTAAGATACGTTAAAGGTCATTAATGGCATGTTTGTGAACATTCCACAAATCTATCAAACATAATACATCATAATTTTTCATATTTTCGAATAATGCAAAAGAAATAATGGAATTGGGTACGCGTGGAGATAAAAATTTTGCGAAATTGGTCATGATATTTTATGTGAAACTTCTATTGTAGCTTCCTTTATTTACAAGGTTCGTGCACATTTCATTGATGTGTAAAATTTGTTAATAGACGCAACATATTTCATGCTTAAGAGTCAATCAAAGTATGACAATAATTATCAAAAAAGAAAAAAAAATACTCAGCTTATTCCTTCCTGACCGTCTACTCATTTATACACATGTAAACGCTCTAGAATCAAATATTGCATCGTCGGAAATTTACTCTCCTTTATATTATGCAAGGGGAAAAAGGAAATTCCTGCATGTATAGTATGCAAAGTGAATAAATGTGGTAAAATTGAACTTATTCTTATGTGATATTGCAATGGAAGATTGAAATGTGTCACTTGATTGTTGCCAATTGAGTATCGACTAAACAATTTAGTGAAGTTTGTTCAATATCGCAAAAAAACCTGTCAATTACGAACTTAAGTACAAAAGACGGGCACAACTTCGAAGAATCAAACCAGTCAAACTTTGGATAAGTTTCGAACAGTCAATTAACTTGCCTTTTAATATAATACACCTTTCCCCTCAAATATTCAAAAACATATACTATCAATACAATAATCACAGTCAAATGTACTATTTTGGTTTACAACATAGACCGTATTTTCATTATAAATTTGATGGTTTTATGGTTTTGCAACAGTTTCAGTATTCAAAAATCTTACAATATATTTTGGTTAACTTGACCTAAAAGCCTAAGGTGCACCAATAAAATGATACCGACTTTACATGGGGGCGGAAATGTACAGCTCCGCGATGGGGGAGATCACGCGTGAGTAATCGTGGTGGTAGAGAGTTCGTCGGCGAGTCGTAATCAATGACGAGGTCGTTGTCGGAGATAATCGAGGTCGTTCGAGACCAATTTGCCGAAAGCATGGAGTTCGAGGAGTTAACAGTCTTGGCCAATGGCCGGCGTCTACGAAGAAGACATGGAGCTTTATACTTAGCCCAGCTAAGTTTGTAGTAAGACGAGGAACGGGATGAGGAAATCTCTGTGGTCTTGGGTTTGGAGATGTGCTTTGGTGTGCTGTGGCAGCCACAAGGAAGTCCCGAAATTGCAAGTCTGACAATTACTTGCTAGTGGGGGGATCCAAGTCGTGGCTTTTTCACACCCAGAATCCACACACATCCAGTCACACCACTGTGAGGATGAAGAGCTCAACCTCTCAACTCAAAGGTTCAATATGGAGTGCACCGATTTTCCCTCACACAACTCTCTCCTAAACACAGGACTGCACACACCCCAAAAAACTTAACCAATTATCTCCTACCCTGCCAAGTAACCTAGCAACTGAAAAACACTTTAATTACCGCATTCCTATGCCTATATCAACTGTGCACAGCCCCAGCACAGCTAGCTAAAACACCTGACTGAGACTTTGTTAAAATTAGCCAAGCGCGGAGACCTACAGCACTAGGCTGAACAAGAGAGAATGCAAATGAGTATGCCGTGCCAGAGTGAGGTTAAGAAAAGAAGTAAAAATGCAAATGAATCTGCCTTGCCAGAATGAGCTTAGGGAACAGGGTGACAAAATGCAAGGTTTGTTACGTTTCATTTGTGTGTTTTGTTAATATATATACTCCACATATTTAATGCCTGATTGTAAATTGAAGAAAGACAGTACTTTTGTCAAGTTCTGCAAAGATTCTTTTGATTTGTCATGAATATTATAAAGACTTGTCATAACGAGTCAAACTTGGTGATTTTAATCTTTGGTATCATTTGCTTGGTTCTGCAACTTGTTAACTTTGAAGTTGAAATTATGTTTATAAATCCATTAATTTATGTTCGAGGCAACGTCAAATCTCGATGTAGACGCTCATACTGTACATACTGCTCAATATAAAACTTGGTTGTCTGGAAAGTATTTTCGTGTATTCGATGGAAAACGGTTTTTAAATTCTACGATTTTTTTTTTGTTTTTTGGGGGACGCCAAGTTTCATGCATTTCCTGAGAAAAAATAACTTCAGTATAATCATGTGTATTATTGTGTGTTTTTTATCATAGACGGTAGCACCGTTCCTTTATTATTTGTTAAATCAATGCATTGAAATATTAGCTCGCTCAATCTAAGTGACTTTGCTCAAAGCTGAACAATAAATAGATTTCAGATCTTTGAAAAATAAACCAGTTCAGTAAATACCTGTTTGCCAGGCAATGACTCCAGCATTACAGACCACTGAAACACGTGTTCCTTTTTAATCAGTGTAAGAAGTATTAAAAAAAAATTCTGTCAACTTTAACGACGGGCCTTCAGCTCTAATTTCATGGCTGAGCTTTCGTGGATGCTCAATCAATTTCCAAGATCAACAACAATTCCATCGTCTACTCTGCAATTACCGTGATCTGCACATGCGTAGACTATAAATTTGAACTGGTTTATTGAACATGTAATAGGACGCTGACTTCAGCTATTTGAAATATTGTGAACAGTAGATGATGATCTATTCCCGCTGGGATGAAAATGTTGGCACTCCAGACAATATCTCCATAAATAATTGTAAAGTTCCTTTATTTTCAAAATAAGTGACTTTCGAAAGTCAGATCTCATTTTGTCGTGTATTTAAAATACAGTTGTCCATTGGCGCCTTTTCGAATTCAGGGAGATTACGCAGAAGAGAAATTAAAACAATCAAAAAGTGAAAATATGTATTATCTATACACAAAAAATGAACGTATAAAAATATAGAGCTGTATTTAATTTTTATAACCTCCATAATGCTTCATGTCTGTTTTCCTAGCAAAATATCTCAAGAAATACGATTAAGTACTTTGTTTTATTAAATAAGGATATTATGACAGTTGTCTCGAGGGTTAGAATTCATTAGAACGCAAACGATATCTTCCGATTCGATTTTGTTAAAGCACTCTCTTTTTGTGACGCCCTGTAGAGAGCTAGCCCACGATGTAAACTTGTTGGTGATAAAAGAATAAAAATATAAGAGCGTATCCTAGGGGAAGCCTTGATGGAAGGTATAGAATGCATAATCTGTGGAAACCACCTTTTGTCATGAATAATGAACAGTTTTGCTACTGTAATGACTATCCTCCAGGTTGACCCTCGCCTGGCACGCTCTTGAGTTTTGATTACTGTAAACATTCTTTTAAGCCAAAATTATTTGTAATTGCATTTCAGCTTGTAAATTATTTGAGGGCGTAAATCCCTTTGTGGTTTTCATTTCTAGTTATATAAAAAGAGCATTCGTGTTGTCTGAAAGTGCATTGAGATTATGTTACAATATGATTTATTTTGTTGTTCATCTTTGAGGATGATCATTAAAACAATAAACGAAGGTGACATCTGATATTACTATTAAGTGTAATGACTCTTGATGTGTTTGGTATCCTTTTAACACTTTAAAGCCACAGTTTAACAGTGTGTTGAACTGATTTAAAACATTGTAAAACTGAGCTTCTTGACCTGTAATTATGTTCAGATGGATGAAAAAACAACCAAAAATGCAAAAATAATGAAAATTATCCTCTCATTATCAAGATATCCATGAATTTGCTTATTTGGTGGTATACCATCAAATAAGCTAACACAGTAGTCTATTGAGGTGATATTTAAGGTTTCTATTTTATGATGCACTAAACGCTAACCATGAATCATAATGTCTACACAGATTCATTTTCACACCCCCCACACACTCATTCTGATAGCATGTAGGACCATGCAGCTCAGATTTATTAGATCTGAAAAATGTTGCATTATGCCTTTAAATACGTACATTATGGACACTATTGAAACACAATGGATAACACAGAATGCTGAAAAAATCATCATACTTATATTTTGATATATTCACTTAACTATTCAACTGACAGCAGGGTCATTTACTTTCAGGGTAAGGCACTTTGAATCTGGGGTTGTTTTTGTGTTGGTAACGCTTCATAATTCCATGAAGATTCTTTAGTCCAATGGTTCGCCTTTTTTTAATTAAACTTTGTTACCTTCAAGTTCATTTCGTACTTACGAACCCCTATAACAGTGAACTTTGTTCGTTTGGGGATTTTAGAACCTGCAGAAAGAAGAATCTCTTCCCCTTTTCGGAAAAACAACCCATGGAATATGTTCGATGCGAACCTAACGAAGGAACGTATGAAAGACAGGAATGTGAAACCTCTTGGACATGACCTCCGTCAGTTCCTGGAAAAACTGAAAAAGACTGTGTTTAAAGCAATAATCATAAAATCAATATTACTGAACCAATTTAATGATTGTGGGGACATTTTCTTTGGAAGGATATGCTTTATCAGATACCATCAAAATATGTGGCATTTTGTATGCGCAATGTATCGAAAATCGACCGTTCCCCCTTTTTTGGTACACGAAGTATATGTTCAGTATTAAAGTCAAGTACCTAAGTGTGTGTGTGTGTGTGTGTGTGTGTGTGTGCATATGCTACCGTATGTATACATGGTTGTGTTTCTGTACGAGGGGTATTGATCTGTGTTCAGGGGGAGGGGGGGGGGGGGTGTTGGGGATGACCGGAGAGAGGGCGCGTTTGAGCGGAGCGACCAAATGGGGGAAGGCTGTTGGAGGGGGCTACAGGGATGCCAAGTTCAAAAACTTTTTATGAGTGAGATTTTCATGACTCGGCAACTCGGCGCGCAAATGTGTGCGCGAGCGAGGGTGTGGGATGAGCTTTACCCCCTCCCAGGGTAGGGAGCTTTTTCAATTTTTAGCTTTTAATGGCGCAATCAGGTGCATACTTACAAGTAAGCGTCTATTTTTGACTTATTTTGAAAGACAATAGGGAAATCCTTTGAGCTATGCTCATTATTATAGGCCCAAGTTGCAGGACTTCGCCCGATGCGTGAGAAAAATGGGTGTCATGCGTGAGATCGTGAGACGGCCCCTAAATGCTTGAGTCTCACGCAGAATGCGTGAGACGTGGTAGCTCTGGGGCTATCCCCATCCCACACCAAGGTTTTGAGAAATCTATGTATTAATATACAAATGATACACAGGATAGATGCGCCTCGTGCATGTCGCACCATTGTCAATACTCTCGAGCGCGCCGCACCTTCACTAACACCACGAAATAATCCTGTGCATCATTTGTTTTATAAAATGGGTCGAAAACTAACAGCATTATTCACGTACCTTTGTGGGTCAATACCAGTCAGCTACATGTAGCCCTCGCTCAAAAGTCAAGATGTCCGAAGATGTTCGTCCCAAACATTTACGCACGTCGCACTCGGAAATCCCGCACATAAGTACTGTACGTACGTATAAGAGTATACGTACGCCACGTGTTATGCACAAGAAAGGCCGCCGGCTGTTGTGGCAGCCCGAACTAGAAGTTGTTTACAGGATTGACAGCGCGTATAGTAGCGCGTGACCTACTTGTAACAACTGATTGAGTGCGCACTGCTAGTGTAAACATTGTGACGTACGTCAGGCCCCGGCCGTGCATTTACTAAGAAATTAATGCACGCACACGTGACTCATTTCAGCGCTTCCAATTGGCTACATTCTTGAACCCATTTTATAATTGCGTTTATAGAGCATCCACAGTTACATCATTTTATATTGAATGAATTGATCAGTTATAGTAGTAGCCATGATGAAAAACCATGGGCGTACTTACTCGAGCAGGATTCGAACCTACGACCTCCTGATCTCCAGACAGGCCGTCATCTCCACTAGACCACCGAGTTTCCGCCCGACAGCAAGTGTTGATTCTAATCCTTTTAGCATGCAGCGGGTACTGCTTAATTATTCAAATTCATGAAATTCTTCCATCGAGGTGTTTTCATTGCAACTGACTGACAAATTGCCCTCCATCGACGTAAATAAGCACTGAATTGATCAGCGTTTTAGTAGTAGCCATTGATAAAAAAAAAATCATGGGCGTACTTACTCGAGCAGGATTCGAATCTACGACCTCCAATTGGGAAGAAAACTTTCGTGAAAATCAAATAATCGATCCCTCACGTCCCTACTGTATTTCTATTCATAAAAAAGAATATGAATTAACTCTGTCTCCCATAAACTACCTGCTGGTACATCTTTTTAGCATGAAATAAATTACTTGAAATCACATACCTTACAAATGATTTTTCAGACTAGGTGTGCTCAATTAGAATTTGACTTTTTCTTCATATGCATGACATCAAAAAATGCTGCAGTCGTCTCATCCTGTGATGGCTGCACCGAAATTTTAAAAATAAAAAATAAGAAATTCAAGGATTTTTCATTCTCCTCTGTATTCACAGGTTCACACTGAGATAAGGTTGTACTTTGATAATAGGGAGCTTTAGATTTTAGACGCGCGGACGTTCAAAGGGAAAAAAACATGTTCTGAGCGTGCGCAGAAGCGCGGGTCAAGTTGATGCACGCTTCTGCGCAAGCTCAGAACATGTTTTTTCCCCTCTGAATGTCCGCGTGTCTAAAATCTAAAGCTCCCTATTAAACAGCACCTTGAGTGCCTCTAACTTAAAATCTGCAACTGTGTAAATGGAACCTAAAGTAAAGATGATGATTCTAACCACATATATATATATATATATATATATATATATATACACATACACATACATCTCACTGCTGACACTACAGCTACAGCTATACCTATATCAAAAAAGTTTAATAAAACCATAAAAACATTCAAAACAGTGCAGAATCAGTAAAAGTTGAGGGGTGGACCAGACTGAAACATGGAATCTGTTCAAGCTAAGTACAAATTCCAGTTGTTTATTGAGAACTACTGAACCAGTTAAATTTTGCAAAAATGTCATTCAAACATTGCCATAACAATTCATTCTGACCCACATAGTCTCAATCACTGTACCAAACATTACAATAAAAGACACTTCATTTAGCTGTAATCACAGCAAACTCTTCGGGACCAGCAGCATCACTTCATCGTATCGAAATCCGACAGATCACAATTATTTTGTCAAATGCCATTATACATCAGTGTCCTGGAAAACGAATTCTGCTATTAATACACCTGCCTTGAAACAGAAATGTTTGTACACTGTCTGTATATATAACATACTGTCACTATCAAACAGCATTTTCAACATTTGTGCATGAGGACTTAGTCTAGCAAATCAAGCAAATGGTTAAACATCAATGTATATGCATTGCTAAGTTTTGCAATGACACAGAATGTAGCATCAAATCATGGAAGCAGCCACATGGCCTGTGTCTTAACGAAAAGTTACTTCACTCAAACTGGATGGTGAAAGTAGCAGGTGGGCTGGAGAAATACCATACATCAGCCAGTATACATTTAATACTGATACGGTGGATCCTCGGGACCACCAATTTTCTTTCATACTATCGAGAATTTGTTATAACCACACAAACGAAGCAACAACAAATATAGAGTGGATAATGTGGTGGTCTGAATTTCTACTTTGTTGTATGCAGAATTTTGTTATAACTGTGTTTGTTATAATGGGAATGCACTGTATAACTACAGGGACATTCTATTACCTGGTATATCACATATGTTTTGTGTATAGGTAATAACTTGTGTAAAATACACATAAATATACAAAGTTTGCTGAAAGTTTGAGCTTAGTTTCTAAGTTTACACAATATTGTTCTCAACAGAGGGTAGCAGTAATCACCGATTATTACAAATATACCTTAGATTCAATTATAACTTCATTAACCACTATCAGGAAGGATAAATACACAAGGAATGGTCGCCTACCACAGTCTAATGTGTACTGGTAATACATAATAATCACATGATCTTACCACACTTTAGTCCAAGAGAGAGATTTTTGTTATAAGTATATCTATACCACATATATATGTACATGTATGTCCATGTAAAATGGGGGAAAACAATCACACCAACCAAGTGAAACAATTCTTTGATGCAGTATGCCCATTCTGGAAATATCAGAGCGATTGGTGAATCTTCAAACTCTGTGATACTTCAAAAGGTTGAATAAAGTTTATACATGTATTCCACCAATAATGTCAAATTATGGTACAGCAGTATTCCTGATACGTAAAGAGACCACTATGTTCAATCACAAAACATCAGATTGGACATGCATATTAAAAGGTCTGCTGGGCTACCAAAATGGCCTATACCTTTTAGAACAAGATAAGCAGTTAGTAAATATCATTCCAAACAAGGAATTACAGTGATATTACACCATAGAGGTCATGGGACATGAAACAATTACCATCTAACATAAGTCTAAAATATGTGTACTTGGTGAAAAAAGGCACAGTATTTAATATCCCCATCTGACTTCAATTATACATTTTCTTTTAAACAGGATCCTTGCATTTAACACTAAAAACATCAATCTGAGTATACAAGAAGCTGCCATAATAATGGCATATGAAAAGAAGTGACAGAATTACTAATACCCAACCCCATCATAAACATCATATTCCACGCAAATTGAGATGTACATATACAGTGTATCATTTATCTCACGTATATTCAAAACACTAAGGTATGTAAACTTTTTTTTTTTCTTTTCATTCTTGTTAAGATTTTGGAAACGCTGAATTATCATTGATATGTACGTGTACCATCTTGGATGTGGAATACAAACACATACTTTGCCCACCATCCTTCTTTAAAACAAGAGACCCGCGGGTCTAGCGCTCACCTGAGTATCGCAAGTTCACCTTTCATGCAGTCACTAATCTAAATTATTCACAGCTCTACCAAAATTTGACCAGGCATTCTCAAGTGGAAGATGAAAATGTACAATAAGGGCCCAATTTTTTTAAGATTCCTTAATTTGGGGGGATTGGGGCCCCCTGGGGCCCTCTGGGTGGGGCATGGTGCCCAGTTTGATAAATTGAGATCCTGACCCCTAGGGATGCTACCTGCCAAGTTTGACAAAAATCCATCATGAGGTTTTCAGGAAGAAGATGAAAATGTACAATTCAGGCCCCCATTTGGACCCTTCCAACCAACCCCCCCCCCCTACCCCCAAGAGGGGCACCCCTGGATCTCCTATGAACAAACTTGAAACTACAGTCATTAATGTACTCACTCATAGTATTATCTCAGCTCTATGACTTCTGATTCTAGAGAAGATTTTTAAAGATTCCTTCATTTTGGGGGTTTGGGCCCCCTGGGGGCCCCCTGGGCGGGGCATGGTGCCCATTTTAACAAATTGAGATCCTAACCCCCTAGGGATGCTACCTGCCAAGTTTGGTGAAAATGGGTCATGGGGTTCTCAAGAAGAAGATAAAAATGTACAATTTAGGCCCCATTAGGACCCCTCCTCACCCCCCCCCCTCCCCTGGGTCCCAAGGGGGGCACCCCTGATTCTGCCATGAACAAACTTGAAACTACAGTCATCAATGTACTAACTCATAGTATTAACCTAGCTCTATCACTTCTGGTTCTAGAGAAGAAGATTTTTGCGGATTCCTTAATTTTGGGGGGTTTGGGCCCCCTGGGGGCCCCCTGGGTGGGTCATGGTGCCCATTTTAACAAATTGAGATCCTAACCCCCTAGGGATGCTACCTGCCAAGTTTGGTGAAAATGGGTCATGGGGTTCTCAAAGAAGAAGATGAAAATGTACAATTTAGGCCCCATTAGAACCCTTCCCCACCCCCCTCCCCTGGGTCCCAAGGGGGGCACCCCTGATTCTGCCATGAACAAACTTGAAACTACAGTCATCAATGTACTAACTCATAGTATTAACTTAGCTCTATCACTTCTGGTTCTAGAGAAGAAGATTTTTACAGATTCCTTAATTTTGGGGGGTTTGGGCCCCCCTGGGGGCCCCCTGGGTGGGGCATGGTGCCCATTTTAACAAATTGAGTTCCTAAATCCCCTAGGGATGCTACCTGCCAAGTTTGATGAAAATCGGTCTTGGGGTTTTCAAGAAGAAGATGAAAATGTAAAAAGTTTACGCACGACGCACGACGGACGACGGACGCCGGACGAAGGGCGATCGCAATAGCTCACTTGAGCCTTTGGCTCAGGTGAGCTAAAAACAAAAACAAAACAAAAAATTGAATATGGATTATAAGCATTCTCATATCATGCTTTTTCTAGGAATGTTTGTCATTATTACCCAGTAAATCTCATAAAGTTATGTGTAAATTGTACACTCTTGATCACAGCATGATGCACCATTACTATTTTGGTTAGATTTTTTTTTTTTTTTCCAAACACCAGCAGCTAAAGTATGGCTTGGATGAAATTCCAAAGGGACAATTCTGAAGTAGTCTCAATCTTAGACTGTACATACAATATCAGTTTATCACACTTCATACATGGTACGCACATGCATTCATACATGTACTTCTTTTGCTTGCGAATAACCAAGATATATACTCATACACTAAAGTTATGATAGATGTTCCCTCCTGCAAAGTACCCCCCCCCCCCTCCCCCGGCCAGAAAAAAGGAAACAAAAGTTATGAAGAGTGGAGCAGTCTGCGAGTAGCTGAGTTTGTATCTCTGATCTCAAGCCAGCCAAGAGCTGCTACAGAGTTCTTTCTGTGTTCACAAGGCCCCGTTAATTTGGCATTGTTCCAGCTGCCCTGCCATGGAAGACAACTAGCACTGAATATCTCCTCAAACTTGTGAATTTGTCAAGAAAATCTTCAATTAGAAGGTTCTACCAACATAGAGCCAGGAAAATTTTTGTTGTAATTCTTTAAACTAGGAATTCACATATCAGTTATATTCAAAATGAGCACAGGCTAGGTAGCCAGAGTTTTTTTTTTTTTCTTGGAATAAAAAGATGCAATGCAACTTGGATGTATAAGTTGATTTTTTTCTTGCATCATATTTGGTGTAGTCGGCAGGATATTCCTCACAACCCACATCCTGGCTGCCGGTGAGCCATGTGCGACCCCTAACTGCCCCCTATGAGTCAGCTCTCAACAGGCACTTGTATCCCTATGCATCACAGCAGAGTCAACCTATATTTTGCAAAATTCACAACTCAAAAAAAAAAAAAAAAAAAAATAGTGCCTCCTGTCACAAAAGTACATTGAAAATTGTCTCTACAATGGAAACCCTATTCTTTTTTGTTAATAATTGATAACACTTCTTTTTCATTCTGTCTGCCAAGTTTTCAATCGCAGATTCAGCCACTCACAAGATTGTTGTACAAGTCCTAATTTGCAAACTATCACACTTGAAAAATATACAGCAAATACAGTCAATATCATAGTCTATTATATCAAATCTATGTAAAGGTACACATTAACACTATTGCACTCCCAGTAACCTTAGTGAGATTATGACAATGATGTACGTGTAAAACCCAATCCTTATAACATTTGTCATTGTAACACAAAATATCTCACAACTTTATACTATTAATGCCCTATTTCTTTTTATTTAATATCGTAAATTAGTAGCATACTCTCCTATTTTATGGAACAGGAAGATTCTTAATTTTTAAAGGTCTGCTAAGCAGCAGGTATTTCTCCAAGCAAATTGCATATAAGCACACAATGTACATGTAGCAAGATACACTTGTTAAATCACTCACACATACACACACACAAACATACATGATCTTTGTATTTTCAGTTTGTTGAGTACAGAGTAGAGTTGTGCATATCAGCCATCGCAGTACTAGAGAGAATCGGTGAAACAGGATGATAATCTGACATGACAGCCATGACTTGGCCTCTGTGGATAATGCACTGCATTCAGACACAGAGGAGTACTTGCAGTGAGAAGATCTAGGAGCTGAAGTGAGTTACTGTAAACGTCAATATTTTCGCGCGATTAATTTTTCGCGCTGAGCGGCTCGAAAACATATTCGCGGGTTCTTAAATTCGCGCTCCTCAGCAGGTTAATACAGTCGCTGTTTTCATCCAGCGATTCCAGCGTACGATAAGCGACGTAGCGAGCGGCGCGAGTGCGAGTACAAGCGCTCAACTAACCTCTCTGATTTTACTCGATACATGTACTGTAGTACTAGTACTGTAGTCGCGGGGATGTAGCACACCAATCGGCCTGGACTCGGTGCGTGCGGTGCGTGCGATGATACTGCTATATGCGTAAACATGTCTGTACTACGTAGCAGTATCATCGACGAAGCACACACAATTCAGGCCGTTCAAAATGTGCATGGAAAATTGCGAAGATATATTCGCACGTTTTTGAATTCGCGCTAGCCAAACGTAGCGCGAAATCCGCGAAAATTAATGTACACACCGCGAAAATTTCCACGTTTACAGTACACTACACTTCCTCTACAGGGGAACCTCATTATAATAAGGACCCCCAAAACCATAACAATTACCTTGTTATATCAGGTTTCTCACTACATAAGGGTACAAAACAAAGAACTGTAAAGAGTTGGGACCTGTAAAATCCCCTTGTTACAAGATCTCATTAATTCCAACCTTTGTATAGCAAGGTTCTGATGTACTTCATGTTCACGGTGGCTTTATAATTTGAAGTATGAAATTTAACAGACAAAATAGGACAAAATACAACAAAATCAGATAGAGAATAACATACATTGTGTAGTGCGAGAGTTGTGCTTTCACAAAAACAATGATAACAGTTGCAACTATGTATGGAACTTGAAATGATGATCTATGATGTCCATCACCTCGCAAGTCTACCACTGACCTGTAAATAAGTCTTCACTAAATTTTGCCTTTTTGATGTGAAATCACTGAAAGTAACTGCATTGCTAGTATTTAATTACTGCTGTGTTGGAGTAATTAATAATGGCTTATAAGGAGTGAAAAGCAATTGTAATTGCTTGACTATCTTATTAAAAAATAAATGAAAATACATGTTTTGGGCTTGTATTTCTTGTACCATTGAATAATAGAACTGAGACATGATGAAACTACCTCATCTGATTCAATGTGATTCAGACCATCATCACTCTTCTTGAGAAGATTTGCAAGTACAAGTATGTTTTTTTTTTTTTAAATCCTTTAAATGTCTATTTAAGATAATTTTCCCATGCTCTTTGTTTGATTTTACTCTGTTTACTCAAGTGACAGTAGCATGTTGTGTGGTATGACTGCACTTGACATGTTCCATTCCTGGAATTGACCACATCTGATAAACTTTTTCCCTGGCCTCCAACACCAGCTGGAGCCCAAAGCCATTGGTGTACTCAGGTGGTGAATGACTCTGAATTCAAATCAAGGTTACAAGCTTGGTTCCGAGCTGCAGGGATGTCAAAAGGAAACACAAGAGTTTATAAACAATTAAACTTGTCACACAGTTATATGCAAGTTCTGAAAATGTATTACCATAATGACAAATTTTTTTACAAGAGTAGATAGATATCAGAAAAGAAAAATCAAAAGTTACCATGAACAACACTGAAAAATATATGTCAGAGCATACCCATCAGGCATAATATATAAAATATACCACAAGTTCAGTGTGTGTATTTGAAATATGTTTCCTAATGTACGATGCTCCGCCTCACTCATTTTCTTCTGTCCTGTTCATTGGACCACTGGTTATAAAAATAAGATCTATCAAATGTAAACCAACTCCTGACTGTGGAGCCTTTCAGACAAAAAAATATTTCATATATGACCTTCTAATCATAACATTCATGAGTGTTAATAAATCTATGGCTCATGGTCAACATACAACTGCTTACTAAATGGAATCACTAAAAGAACATCATCCCGTATTTTTCTGTGCACAGTGGAGAAGCTGGAACTCAAGATTTTGTAAATCAGTCTAAGTGTTGCCTTGATTGAGATCAACTAGACAAAGACCGCAAAAATAATATGTTTATATGTAGCCAATTCCAAGCAGAAATGTTCTTTCTTGAGCAAGCAGAATGCATGATGGCATGACAAACACTGGGAAATCTTCTTAAGTTAGGTTTCATTGACATTATAATTACTCCTAGAGCTGGAGTCTCTACCAACATTAGTCTTTACAATTTTATCTGAACAATTTGTTTCAACATTCAGTTATCAGTTCTTGGATATCTACTTCATGTACACTTATATTTTGTTTTACGCAATATACTGGAATTTAAAAAAGTAAGACAAACATCAATGATAATCAGCTTTGAGAGAAGACACAGTAAGACAGACAATTACCCCATTCATCCTAAACAAAAGTCTATTTCTGAAGCCTCCTCGCATAGCCTTGAGCAGCCTTTTAGCTCACTATAGCACACAGAATATGGTGAAATAAATTTGATCTGATCAGATGCTCAAACCACCTACAGGGGATGGTTTCACAGCCTCCTATCACACACATCTATAGCAGCCTCAAAGAGGTTAACCTGCAGTATAAATGCTGAAGGTTTTGAGAAATCGCCACTTGCTGGCCTGGCACTAAATCATTGCAGATCGCTCCCCCCCCCCCCACCCCCCCCCCCCCCCCCCCACCCCAACCACTAATGTAACAAGTCAGCAGATGTGACTGACCATGAACGAATGCAGCTCACTTTTCCCAGCAGATGTGATATTCAAAAGTATGTTCCATTTATTGGAGGAAAATTTGTTCGCCATGAGAAAGGAACCAGTCGGGACCTGCTGAGGCAATACCTGGTGGCAGTATGAATGGGGTAAGAGTCAACTCACCATCAAAGTACGTAGTGTCAGTCTCATTATCCGGGGCAGGGAGAAATGGGGGCTTCATCTCTTGCACCTTGTCCCACTTGATGTCTCCAAAGAATGCATGAGATTTCACACCTATATAGGGACAGAATGAATTTCTTATGTGACTGATTGTTGCGACTGTTCTCTTCTAGGATCACAATGGGGATTACAGTACAGTGGGAGTAACGTCAAGATACCTTTGATCTCAACGATTCTCCAATACGATTGTTCGGTACTGAGAGGAAACGTCTTATCAATGTCTGAGTACTCACAGCAATATACCTATACACTCTCATTTCGTCTGAAAAGTGGGGTTCCATTTTTATACAATGCAGTTTAATGATGTCAATAAGTTTGCTGAGTAAGGAAAGTGATTGTGTATTCACCTTGTATTTTCAATGTAAAGTATTTGTAGAGTATTTTGATATCATGAGAATGGAAGACAGCTGCCTACCATACACCTGATACTGTGGTAGGACTCAACTAAATTGACATCCATGTGACTTAATCCCTTCCATGACATTTTTTTTTGTGTGTGTTTTGGCAATTAGACAAAATAGTTCTTAAATAATGACTGCAGATAAGTTTCTCAGCACAATCTTTTAACCTTTTCATCTTTTAATCTCTTAATAATCATCACGTGGTAACTTGACCTTTTCCTGCAGGTATGAGGTAATGACTATGCAGGGCTTAACATTGATGGTGACCCTATGGCCCCAACGCCACTACGAATTAATGTTAGACCATCAAATTTTTAAAAGGGCTATCTTTTGATGGCTGATTGGGCACTTAAGATTCAAAATCGATTTGCATGTTTTGAGTTTATTTTGGGCCACTACATTCATTTTAGAAGGCATCAAAATTTCAGATTTGAAGATCTTGCTTGAAGGGGCCAAAACAGAAAGAAAAAGTTAAGTGTTGAACCCTGGATTATGTAATGCTATCTAATGCAAGGCTGCACACTGGCACTGGTCTGATGGTCCCTGACCAGTAAAAATCACTGTTGGACCAGAAACTTTTTTAGAAATGGACCAGTAAAAATTTGAAACACTGGGTACCTACTGGTCCGACAGACAGGTCGGACCAGTAGAAAAAATGGGTTAGTGTGCAGCCCTGTCTAATGACAGCTCAAAGTTTCTCTTTTGCTCAGCATGTGCACTCAGAGAGAGCATTGATACTGACCTTCTGTTGCAGGTCGCTGGTCTGGAGAAAGTGTCAAGAGACGTTCTATCAGGTCCTGTGCAGTGATTAAAATAGCCTCCTCCCCTTCCGGCCAGGATAAGTCTGAAATAGACACAATCAACATCAACATGTATAGGCACTGTACACACAGATTTAAGAGACTTTGTATGATGGTGTAAAAACTGAAGTAAAATTTGTTAACACTTCCACACTGCAAGACAAGACAGGAACTGCAAATTACCACTTGGCACTAAGACACTACATGTATATTCCCCTAGAATACAGTGCTCAACAGTTAATTGAGAACTGATGAAATACCAAGAAGAACTATTCTTTAAGGATGAATATCCCTTTTGCAAACTTCACAAAATTTGGCATGGTTGAAGAATAATGTCCCCCAAACATCACTTATGAAATGCTACCACATGTATAATACACCTAAGAGTTTTTGAAAAAGAAATGGGAAACCTATAGTAGGTATTTCCCCACCATCTAAGAGAAGTTTCCAGTTTGATGATTCTGAGGAAGGTCGGATCTGACTGAAATACCTCTGCAATATACCAGCTTATGAAAGGAATCTGATTTTCACAGTTGCAAAAGGGACACACAAACTTAAATTCTTTAGTAGCCAGGCCGCATTGACACATCCCTTGAAAAAGAATCACTGTGTCAATTATCAATGCAAGGCTCTGGTATCAGCAGACTTCATGGGGCCCCAAGAGCTACTCACCTCTGCTGAGAATATTCTGGAAGACAAGATCAGGTGACTGGTCACAGAAGGGAGGGAGACCAATCAGGAATTCGTAGAGACACACACCCAGGGCCCACCAGTCTACTCCTACACCTGCAGGTGAAGACATGTACACAGAGAGTGTGTTAGTTCCATCACAATTACATTGTTCTTTAGGGTATATTAAGGGAAAATTCACTGATTCTTATTAGACAAGAAAAAAAATTATACAAATAGAATGGTTACAGTTTAAACTAGAAATGTCGCTATGGCGACTGGTATGCCTCCGCCATAATGCATGATTCTCCTAATAGGTCTAGATAGTACATGTGGACAATGTGTGATTACATTTTCACAAAACTGGCAAAATACTGAAATGACAAGTTTGTCATAAATGTGTTGAATGTTCTCCTTCCTTGACCTTGGTTTAATTGGATGAATAGGAGAGCATGTATTTGGGGATTTAAGGACTTTAACTTGACTTTGACCCATTCATACATTTATGCATTGAGTAATTTTCATGGTACCGGTATGGAGAAAAAGTGCAATTTCTGTACTGAATAGTAAATTGTTACCATGTTCATCTGGCCTTTGACCCTAAAATTCATAAGATAATCACTTTCAGGTAGAACATGCATAAATATGCAGTAAGTTTCACGATAAATTGAGCCACTTCAGAGATATGGAGGAAAAAGTTAGTTCAGCACTTTCACTTGATCTTTGACCTTTTGACCTTTGAGGCAAAAAAAAAAAAGAAAAAAAAAAAACTCTCCAGAGAATTTCTATTAGGTTACACATGCATACACCAAGTGTAAAAAAAAAATAATAATCCTGCTGGCATTGCATGAACATGAGGGAAATAGTAAAATTTTGAAGTGTTGCACTTGACCTTTGACCCCTGACCTTTGACCCCATGAACCCTACATTCTCTAGATAATCACTGCCAGTCAGTACATGTATATACTATGTTCCATGAAGATACCTTGAACAATTTTCCAATTTACAGAGAAAAAAAAAGAAGTTTTAATACTTTTACTCGACCTTTTGACCTTTGACCTTTGACCTCATGACCCAAACTTTCACCAGAGAATCTAAATTGGGTAATACATGTATGCACTAAGTTTCAAGAAAATATCTTCAGGCATTGCATAGATATGGTGGAAATAGTGAAATTTTATGTATTTGACCTTGACCTTTTGACCTTTGACCTTGAGCACGTGCACCCAAAAGTTGATAGGCACAACTTCACCCCCTAATACACATACATGCCAAGTTTCATTAGGATACCTCAACAGCTTTTGATAGTTACCTTGTCCACAAAATTCATTACGGACGGACGGAAAGACGGACAGACGGACGGACGGAAGGACGGACGGACGGACGGAAGGAAGGACGGACGGACAACCCGAAAAGATAGTCTGGAGTTCCCAGAATTCTCTCCACTTCCTGTTCTCCACCTCCTGCCTGGCAAGGGCGCCGTTTACAACTCTTGGGTGTCTTGAGTGGGTTTGGTCTAGGAGTGAACAGACTGTCATGCCCTGGAGTTTGAATAAAGGACAGGTGAATGAAGTGATAAGCATCATTAAGAAGATGTTGATCATGCTTCAGCACAAGAGGAGGGCACATCCCATGCCTGAATAAATCACTTGACAATCAATTAGAATCTCAGATGGTGCACTTAAGTCATGGAGTATCATATGATTGTAATTACAACTACCTACATTTTACCAATTGTTGCAGTTTTATACAACAAATAATGCACAAATATTATTAATCTCATAAAATGCAAGGTAAAGATATCGCAGCCATACAGGGGAGAGGATTTCCAGAATACCTGGAGTCTTGTAACGGACTCTTGCTGGAGTCACATATGGTAGCTGCCCTGGGGTCCGACATGGGATGCATAGAGGGTTGTGGCGTGTTCCCTGGGGGCCTGGAGTCGATGCATTTCTCTGCAATCACAGGATGACACACAAACCATCACCAAGCAAAAATGTTGTTTAGGAAGCAAGCAATTGATGTAAATCAATTCTTACGTCAGGTAAGACTAAATGCATTTTACGCAGATCCAAATTTGATTACACTGTACAATGTATCAGAAAGAAGCATATATAACAAGGAAAAGTAGAAATTACGCGGTGCGTAACATATGTCCCCGCCGGAAGTAGCATTTTGTAACAAAATGTGCAATATAGGTAAAAAATCAAGGTCAAAGGTCAAAGAAGTCAAAGGTCAAAATTCTGTGTAGAAGTTTTGAAGCCCTCACCTAGTGCCATCACATAAAGCAAATGGAATCGAAATTGGGTTAGAAATGGCGAAGGAGTAGCATTTTGTAGCCAATGTACAATATAGGTAAAAAATCAAGGTCAAAGGTCAAAGAAGACAAAGGTCAAAATTCTGTGTAGAAGTTTTGAAGCCCTCACCTAGTGCTATCACATAAAGCAAACGGAATCAAAATCGGGTTAGAAATGGCGAAGGAGTAGCATTCTGTAGCAAAATGCACAATATAGGTCAAAAATCAAGGTCAAAGGTCAAAGAAGTCAAAGGTCAAAATTCTGTGTAGAAGTGTTGAAGCCCTCAACTAGTGCCATCATATAAAGCAAACGGAATCGAAATCGGGTTAAAAATGGCGAAGGAGTAGCATTTTGTAGCAAAATGTACAATATAGGTCAAAAATCAAGGTCAAAGGTCAAAGAAGTCAAAGGTCAAAATTCTGTGTAGAAGTTTTGAAGCCCTCACCTTGTGCCATCACATAAAGCAAATGGAATCGAAATCGGGTTAGAAATGGCGAAGGAGTAGCATTTTGTAGCAAAATGTACAATATAGGTCAAAGGTCAAGGTCAAAGGTCACGACTGAAATTCTGTGTAGAAGTTTCAAAGCTCCCATGTAGTGCTATCATATAAAGCAAACAGAATCAAAATTGGCTCATAAATGACAGAGAAGTAGCAAATTGAAGATTTTGATCACACACGGACGCACACACGGACACACACACGTACGGAGCCCGTTTCATAGTCCCCTGCTCGAACTCGTTCGGCGGGGACAAAAATACATAACAGCTTCAGTATTTGATTACTGAGAGAACAAATCAACTGAATGCAAAAAGTGATCATGGTATATCATAGTGTAAGGCCACTTAATATTTAAGGTGACTTTACCCCCCCCCCCCCAAAAAAAAAAAAAAGAAAAAAAAGAAATAAGGTTAAGAAAGAGGATGGTAGAATTCTCATTACAATAGAACAAGCACAGAAGTTGGAAGAGGTAATCTTGGAGATATGCATACATCCAAATTAGAGAAGACAGTAACATGTATAAACAATAACAAGTCAGCAAGGTTGAATGATATGAATTCTCGCTATCGCCAATGACGTAAAAAGTACCCGGATGTGGCTTTTTCGTCAAGATTTAGTGCACTTCCTGGGCTGGGGCACTTCCAGCGCGGGGCATATTTTGCACAGCACTTGCGTGCACGTACATGTACCTTACCTACAGCGCCGCGCCAACCACGGATATTAGTACAGTAGGCGACTGTACCCGAGCAAGCCAGTGGCCAGGCCTGTCATACTCGAACACTGTAGCTATAGCCCCTGCCGCATTGCCCTAGGCCGGCCTTGCATTAGCATGCACGCACCACCACACGCATACAAGTTAAGCTAACACATACCGGCACATCGTACTGCTTGATCATGCGATCGATGTGCACATCACTGATCAGTCATCTCTGTATACGCTGAAAATATGCTGGATTCACCCATATTCACCCACTTGGATATCGTCATGGAATGCCCATCTTTTTTTATTCGTTCTCTGTCGAAGTGTCGCGAACACAATCGGGAACGAACCGTGATCTCGAACTTATCCTGTCTCCGAAGCAATTTCTTCCAAGCAAGTACTACTACTAGTAAGTCGCGTGCGCACGTACTGCGCTGTGGAGTCACGTCACGTCTCGCATGCCAGTAAGGGACCTATTTCTGTAGAATTTGTTCATTTGTGGTCGTGCGAACAACACATGGCAGGTTCGCAGCAACAACCCATAGTCGTATTAACAGCAATTTCTTAAGAATGGAGAAATTTCAAATCATATTAAAGCTGAAATTCAAGTCGAAAAAAACAGTAAGTACACGTAGAATACAGTCCGTTGTGTGTGTAAATAGCATTAGTCACATATCAGGCGCATACAAATGGAAGTGACTTTGCTACCGGACTATCCCATAATGCACCGTAAATGACGCTTAAATGAACATCCTGGTACTTTTTACGTCATTGGCGATAGCGAGAACTATCACAATCTTGCGTTTCAGTCGGGTAAGATGAATTTCCTATTTTTCCAATTCCTAGGATTCAACATATAAAATAGTACTGTAAAAGTGGACATTTTCACGGTAAAGACATTTTCATGCATTTCGTACAACTTGAAACTAGCACAAAAATAAAAGCACACAAATATTTTTGCTTGCCATATGTTCCAGTAGTTTATCAAAAACACACAAAACTCTTCCTACCCCGCCAAGCGTGAAAAATTTGTTGCGTGAAAATATCCACTTTTACAGTATTAGACACAACAGGCAAAGAAATACATACCTGTGAAAATTTCCACATCACAACATGTCAACTTTTACTGTGCTCCAGTTAGATAAAAAGCATAGATGGCATCTATTGCAAAAGACGATACTAGTAGTTTGAAAGTAATGCCAAGTTGTATTACAATGCAAAGCTTGCATTCTCTATCTTTACTCACAGGTTTGAGTTTAGTCACTGGTGGCAGATCTGTGGAGGAGGCAGGAGAGACGTTGGTCAGATCACTCAGTGCTGTTCGCTCCTTCTGGTCACATGACATTAGGCTGCACTCTGACTGGCTAACTCCAGAGCAATCACTCCTGCTGCTGAAGCTGACCTCATAGTGACCTTCATTAGTATCAGTCTGGTGGTGATGGTCACTCTCAGTCTTAGATTCCTCAGCTGCCATGTCAGAGCACGAGTCCAAGGAGGCTCTCTTCTCTCGCTCGATGCTAACATCCAAGTCAAAGCTGACATTTCTCCTTCTGTCTTTCATATCTAAGATCACTGTTGGGGGAGACTCAAGCACACATTTGACATCATCTTCTACAACTAGCTCTGAACCAGTCTTGATATTAGTGACAAGATTCGGTGACAACATGGAGTTTGAGTCTTCAGTAAAACTCATACCAGCTTCGTGGCTTAGGCTTTGATTTTCTATGCTGCCTTCACTGGCATCTATGTCTGTGTCATCATGAGGAACAGCAGTATTAGGGCATGACTCAGAATGAACAGGATCTGGGATCATGGAGTCACTGCTTGATTCAGCCCTACAATTGCAATGTTGATCAGACTCTCCTGAGGTTTGAATATCTCCATGGCTGTGTACAGCTGCCTTGCTGGTACCAGAGGCATCCATTTTGTTGTCTTCTGCATCCACAAATATGTCGTCGCAAGCTGCCACAAAGAGCTTTAGACTGAGGGCTTTGATTTCTGACGTCAGCCCGCTGTGAAAGCCAGAGTCGTACATGACCAGGCGGCCTTGCCTCCCAGGCAACGATGTTGGGCTCATCTCCACCTCAGAGAGGGCTCGCTTTCGTCCCCTCCTAACTTTGGCTGTGGAGTCCTCAAGCTCAGGGCTAGAGGGAAGAATTGATGTAGACAGACACCTCTGATGGAGAGAGCGGAATTCACAGCTCAATGGGGAGGAGGCCTTGTCCAGGGAGTAACCCTCCTCAACAGAGATACCTGCTTCACCATGATCCAGTGACTCCTCCGCATGATGACTCTCATCTCCACATGAAGAGGATTCTTTAAGATTTTCAGCAGGTGGGCTCCTTACGGGTAGGAGAGAGTTGGAGTCTTTACCATACAGGGGCAAGGAATCTGTAGTCTCATTGCACTCCAAGGGATGTCTTTCCTCTTTGCTCACGGATTGGATGTTGGTCTCCAAGTCAGGTACATTGTGCTGTAAGTTGGACACCATCTCCTCTTTGGCCCTGTCTGTGTCCAGCTGATTTCTGTCTGGACAGATGTCCACCTGCCCTGCCTCTGACCTTCCCTTTTGCTTGTAAACACTGACCACATCTGACTCTGGAGAGGCTCCAAGTCCCTTGGGAGTGTAAGAGAGCTGAATGGCTGGACGAGATATCGGTGCACGTCCAACTGGGGTTTGAAACGTGATGTCCCTTCTTAAATCAAACTGGTTGCTGCCGTTGGCCAGAGAAGTCTTTTTAGGCCTCAGCAGAGCTGGAGTACCATCAAAACTGTTCAGGTGGGGACCACTAAAAGTCACCTTGACATGGTCTCTGCCTGGATGGGGGACGCCGTGATCACTGGAAGCATGAGGGTGAGTGTCAGGGGTCAGGGGAAGGTTGGTGTGAGTCCCGCCAAGACCTGTTACTGGTGGGTAACATTGGAGAGGATTGTGGTGCATGGCTAAAACTCTGCTTTACCCTGGTTAGAGAGTCTGGTGTATCCTGTATGAATGAAAGAGAAAATATGGATTGGGGATTGTGTGATGGCAAACAAACACACAGCCATCATCAAAGTAGCAAACCTCACTTGAAACCATCTGAAGAGAGGGTGAGACAATATCAGAAAGCACAGGAGGCTTATTCTAATGATGTACAAAGGCATCTAAGATGGTGAAACCATTTGTATTTAACGATTTATGCAGCAATGGTTAAGCAGCAAAGAAGTTTTAGATCTTGCAGACTCTAAGGTTATATGTACTGGCTTATAATTAACTGATTTTGTTTAAGAGCAACCTCCAATAAAATTGGTAAGAGCTTGTGCCATCAGAATAATTTGTTTTTTAAAAACTATGCTGATGTTGACGTCAAAATCAATACAGGCCAGAGTATTTTGTGCTGTCTTCTCGGGTTATACGCTGTTATATGCATGTGATATCAGATGTTAAAGAACAGTACAATATGTTTCTCAAGTCACCACAGCCACATGCTCCAGAAAAAAAAAGGCATATATTATGGACATTCTTTGACTTTAAGGACAGAAGGTAGTTACAATATCAAACTTTTTGCACCCCTATTCTATTCTTTACCAGCAAAAATTCCTAATTTGCTGCTCTCTCAGCTGTAATGTCTGCGAATATTCTCAGGGTATAGTGGTAACAAGTCACAGAAAATTGGCCTAGAGTTCCAGAATCATTTCACAAACTGCAATCAGCATAGATTAATGAAATGTTTGATTAATTATTAATCAAATTATTCATATGGCATGTCATACTTACAAATGTGAGGTTGGTGGTGAGAGAGAGAACTTGTCCTGGTGTGCGATAGAAGACGTCATTCTTTTTTGGTCTGCTGATAGAGGGCGTGCTAATGATGTCAGAAATGTTGATTTCTACAAGAAATAATGAGACATTGATCTATAAAATGCAAAAACCATCCGCTATGAAAGAAAGGGAAGCAAAATATTCATTGCAAATTTTCAGAGAATTGAATAAGAGAGTATCCTGAAAACTATTTGGACAATATCAATTAACCTTTTACCTCTAATAAAATCTTTCAGGGCAGAAACACACAGACACACACACAGACACACACACACACACAAATCAATGTAAACCATAATAACACAATGCAAACTATAGACATGATAAAGTAATACATGCCATGCAGTCACAGGAGAAGCTGTTCTTTGCACTATGATGTAATATGCTCAATAGCATACCACACAGATCCATAATTTCACTGGCCTTATTGATAGTACAAATCTAAGCGAGCATGAAAAGATGTGGCTAGTGATGGAACAAGAATACACCTTATAGTTAGCAAGCATGATATCTTGCTAACAGTGACTTCAAAGAAAAAAATTCACATGTGGTAACACTCTCAGTTGAGCAAAGAATCATAAGACAGATTAAGAAATAAACACTACTTCTTTTCAAAAAGCAGAGTTTGTGATTTTCTAACTTGGCGGGGACATAGAGTACCTGGCACTTGTGTTACGTACATGTATGAGAGTGAATACTTAACCATGAAGTTGATCAGCCAATTCATCAAATCCACCAAAGTAAAACCCCTGAACTGAAAGGTGTACAAAGAGGCACAAAGATACAAAGAGGCCTATACTGTATGGATACATTGCTAAAATATGGACATGAAGAAGTTGAATGATTTAATGGCCCTATTGAGAAACAGAGGTATGGGAGAGAGAATAGACTTACTATGATCCATGGATATCTTGGAGAGTCCAAAGTCTGTCAGTTTAATGTGGCCTTCATTTGAAATCAGCATATTATCTGGCTTCAGGTCCCTGGGGGAAAAAATATGAACAATACATCAAATTTAATCAGTATCACGAGGTGATATCGCTTGATATCAGCTATATGCCAGAGGGAGAATGTTTCAGAAGTACATGTGTATTATGCTCATTCTTTAATAAAGATTAATAGTCCTGAATTTACATGCACATGTACTCTGCAATTTTCTCTTCATAGAAATTCAAACATGATTGATGTTTGTTATGTATGTTTATATATCGGTATTCAACATTTGTTATGCAGCACGATTTAAGGCACTATTTACAAATGTAAACAGTGTTCTGGTTCTCAACTGACAACATGTTTTTCCACATAGAGTTTGTGTTAATTCATCCAGACTAGAATACCATAAAATAGAGACACCGCTTCAGGGCAGCTAGATTCAGCAGACAAAATAAATTGGTATTAAAAAACAAAATTTGTAATATATGTATACATATTTTAGATGAAAATCTTGCATTGGTTAAAACATACAAAGCACAAAAAATAGGACTTCAAAAATAATTCTTTTCACATCCAACATTTTGAACAAAGAGAAAAACAAGCTACCAAGATTGACATCTCTGAAGCCTACCTATGGATAATGCCATGCTTGTGTAGATACTCCAGAGCCAAGACAACTTCTGCTGTGTATATGAGAGCAGTGCTCTCATCAAAGTAGCCACAAACATGGAGCAGTGACTTGACATCCCCTCCTATCAAGTACTCCATCACCTATTGTATCATAGAAATCATTTCATTGACAACAAGCATTAGTCCACCTTCACACATATTAACACAAACTTTACTTGAGTATTTTATGCAGAAAGTTTGCTTACATCCACGCATGATATAAAAACAAGAAATTAGTTGCCTCCTGATCATATTTCCATACACTTCCTAAAATATGTAGTCTATAGTGTTTTGATGAATTAAGCTTTACTACGTTCAATGAATACATTCTTTTCATTGCATTATGAAATAGACAAGACAATTGATTTAGATGTAATTTCACTTTCATTATTATCACTTTCCTCCACAGAAAATTTGAAAGAGGAGGGGATTGCTTTGTTGCTTTATGGTGTTGATACAAGTTCAAGTCTAGTGACTTGATTTGTTTGCATATTTGAAGTAAAAGCTTAATTTGAGTAATCAAAGTAATAAATGAATGAATCTCATCAAAGTAACTTCTGTGTAACATTAGAAAGCCACGGCAGGCCACCAAGGCTGTTGAAAATAACATGCTGGCACTAGCCAAGAATGTGACGAAGTCAATAGTGGACTGGCAACACTTCAATTTCGTGTCAGCATGCATGATGAAATAAAGTTGGCTCTGTATTACATTACAAGAACTTTGTGCAGAATGAGCAGAGATTGTGTTTCTGTCTCACCAGGTAGATATACTGAGCTGTCTGGATGGAGTAGTAGAGATGCACAATGAACGGACTCTTGGAGAGAGCGAGGGCGTCCCGTTCTGTGGTCACCTGGTCAGCCATGTTCTTATTCACCATCTCAGATTTCTTCATGGCTTTGATTGCATACAGCTTGTCTCTCCCTACTCTCTGTGCCAGGTAGACTTTCCTGCAATACACACAGTTATACAATAGAGTACCAAAGTGTGATGTCATGGCCACTCATTGCCATGGAAACTGGTTCCAGAAAACCTCACCTGGTCCAAACATCTTTGAGCATTATTGTTGCTAACCACACTCGTTCTAACCCAAGGCTTAACAAAAGACTGTGACATCATCCCTTTGGCACTTTATTTGGATTTTTTTACCAGCCTCAGACTACATTGTAATTTTCATTTTCAAGACATGTTACGAGTTGCAATACAATGGAGCCTCATAATAACAAGCTGCTTGGGACCACTGTACAGTGTACATGCTTGTTACATCATTGAATAAAAACAAAGGAATATAAAATGAAAGCATTGTAACTTGCACAATTACCCCATTTTATATCAGGTATCTCACAATATCCAACTTTGTTCTTGTTGTAACAAGGGGTCACTGTACATGTACTGTAGTCTGTACACTTCCACTGTCTGTTTTCAATTCATATCTTTATTTTCAAATCATTACTGTTGTCTTTTAAGCTGTCCAATTCTATTTAGAGTAACACTACAAAACCTAGTAAAAAACAATAACAAAAACATAATGTAGACACCATCAATTATTGCTTTACCAAAAATGCTGTACAAATCACAAATCATACAAAACATATGGCACATACTGAACACATTTACGACAATCTATGTATGAAGAGAAATGTATTTAGCTATATGTGCAGAGCTTGTATTGGTCTACAAAATCTGCAAATTCCATTAGAATGTTTGTCTAGGTTTCTGGTAAAGATTATGTTTTATTTGTACTGTAATTTTTATAACAAAATGGGTTACTAACTTGTAGTCAATCAGCAGTGCTGAAATGAATCAAAAGTGCGCACTTACAATGTAATTTTCTTCCCACCAGTAACATGCACAGCTGTGTAAAAAGTGTGCAATGAAAAAACATGACAACACGACATTAATAGTGAAGATGCAGCACACTCTTGGGTATTTACAATGACATGCAACATGCATCATCTCCGTCTCATGCATGTTTCACCATTGTAAATACAAGTATGTACCCTTTTAAGTGCACTGCATCTCCAATAAACACACTCTCACCTGTGCATTATTAATTGTATACTATCACCTGTATCACTTACGTGTATTCAGTCAAAATCACCACAAAAACTAAAATGCCTAAAAAAACCTAAAAGTTACTTACCCAAATGCTCCTCTACTGATGGGTTTGATCATCGTGAATTCCTCTATCTTTGGGGTCAAATGCACCTATACCACAAGAGAGAGTTCAAGAAAGCAATTGCATAAAATTTGATTATTAGTACAGTTTGTATATACACCATGTTGTAGTAGATCTAACTACTTTGTGTGATTTGTACAATGTATGCACATTCTCATAATGGGCTTTTAATTTTGAATGCCATGGCAAAAAAACCAACAACAACATCAAATAAACTAACAAGTGTTATTAAGCAAATATTCAACGTTGGTGAAGGTGATGGGACAAACTATCACTTCCGAGGCGATCTGGATGTAGCTACATATATTTGTATCTTTCCAAAGCGCAGCTGAGAAAAGATACCGTACGCATTCAGATCGCCAAGGAAGTGATAGTTTCTCTCAATGCCTGAAACTAAAAGTTGATTATTTAATATGCTTTATATTCCACATCTAGGGTCCTAGATATTCCCATTTTATTCCACATCTGAAACCGTTTTAGCTGTCTTTGGGCTTAGGCTATACGTAGTTACTTTTAGACGTGTGCGCGTAGATGACGAAACAACAAATTTGCTCCGCGCACCGCGCGCGGCACCGAAAAAGTGCATTGCACTGTGGACTTTCATTTGACCTAGTAACAGACAGTCCACAGTGCAACAGACTTTTATTTTGCGTGTACTCATCTCGTGTTAGGAATGTATGGACCAAGAGATCTGCGAAACAAAAGGAACTATCATCAAATATAGAGTGTAACGAACTTTTCTTCTCAGGTAATGTGATGGGCAAAATTACGCTTAATCACGTGATCAGCTCTTGACCAATCCTATTGTACAGGCTTAATAGCAAGATTCTTAGTACCGTAGTTGTGGGTAAACTCGGCCTAGCGGGTAAAGTCGGCCCCCAGCACGCGCAGTACAACTACTTGTAATGCGCGCGCTGGGGGCGGACTTTACCCGCTGGGCCGAGTTTACCCATAACTACGCCTACGGTATGTGGAATATAATTTTATTTAATTTTATGCATTCATGTATAGTATAATTCTACTCTTCATCTAACCCCGGACCGGGGCGCTCCTTGAGTAGTAGGCCCTAACTTACAGTTTACTAACTGTCAGTGCTGGTGTTAGTAAATTGATTTAACATGTTAAATTACAAAGTAGCTACAGTTAGATACACTAGAGGGCAATTCCGTAAAATAGTAAACCTCAACGTCAAAATTTCAAAATCGTCAAATCACTGCAAGTAACATACCATATCAATCGTCATAGATTATATTTTCATGGAATAGTGTTGATTTCAATTTGTCATGCATATTTTAAAAATTATGGGTATCGAAGTCCGAGACTAATTTTCCTCTCATATTGAGTTAAAAATTTGCCAAAATATACTTTTGATTTATCTCCTTAAGAATTCAAAACTACACAACTCTTATATCTTGCCATGAAGGATGACAGGTACGCTTTTCAGTTATTAATCAAAGAAATCTCCAAGGATTGTTATTTTTCAATGACAGTTTTCCCAGGTTCGACCACTTTGGTGATGTACGTCCAACACCGTAAACGTACATTTTTTAATATTCACATTAATCTGCAGCGAGATAAAACATACCACTTAGGATGCAAAGTACATTTGTCATAGGCATTGTAACCATCATCAAAGGTCACTTGTATGGTTTGTAAAAACTGAGATATTACGGTGTTGGACGTACACTTTGAATGTACGTCCGACACAGTGTACGTCCGACACCATATTGTCTCTTCAGTAACTCCAACAATTTCAGTTAATCAGACGTGGCACAGCTAAGTTTAAACTTTTCTGTATTATGGGGTATTCTTCCAACAAATTCATTATGAAATCAAATCATATGATCACACTGTATAAATTCTATACTGAATTTTAGAAAAATCAATGTAGTTCTACATAGTTACCGCATGCCTGGCAAAAAGGGTCTGTGCTGCTAAAAATAGATCTAGCTGAACTTGGTCACTTTGACTTTTTAAACTGTAGTACCCTAATTAAGGGTATCAGTATTCAACAGGAAGCAGAATACAGCACCTTATTTGCAGAGAAGCTTGAATTGCGGAAGAAAATTATTTCTTCGATAACGATACACAAATATTGTTACTGCCAGCTGGCTCCTTAAATCCAGCTTAATATTTCTTCTAAGTTTGATGAAGATTTGAAAATTATTGATTGCAGTGCTCTGTTCCTTTGAGGACAAGTTCATCTTCATTTACATGTAGGTTGAGTGAAAGCAGCAATAATAGTTGAACACATCAGTAAAACTTGGAGAGAAATCAGGCAATCCATTCAAAAGTTATGAATTTTTTATGAAGTTATGAAGTTATACACAGTCACAGCTGGATGAGAGAACTACTTCAGGTTACGATGTCACATGCCTAGAACAAGGAAAATATAAAGAAAATGTCACAAAATCTCTCTCTCTCTCTCTTTTATACAGTGTAGTACACATTCCCATGACTTGTCACTGATCACATGTTAAAGGGATGATAGTTTTGGTTGAGATAGTGGACTCAGATTTAAGCTTTTTTGAGAGATGGGTAATTAAAAACCACTTAATGAAATATTAAAGAGCATACAAATCTGAGAGAAATTCAAAGTTTATTTGATGAAAATTAGTTTTTTAAATGGCTGAGATTTTATATAGAAAATGAAATAAAACAAAGTGGTCCTATAAAATTTTGAAACCAATTTTCATCAAATAAACTTTTCCTCTTAGACTTGTATGCTCTTTATTATTTCAAGAGGTATCTCTTTATCTCTCACACACACACACACAAAATGGGAACCTGAAACCCCGTCTCAACCAAAATTATACCATCCCTTTAAGGGTAATATTAATCCCCCTGACTTCTGAAAAAGACAAGTCTAACGCTCTTTTTCACTATGTCAAAAAGGTGAAAATAGATTAATTTTCTTTACATTTTCTCTTTTAAACTTGTTACACATCACAAGCTGTAGTAATCTTCTCATCCAGTGATGGGCGGCACTGGCACTCCAAACCTCAATAACTTTTGATAGGATTTTCTGATTTTCATCAAACTTTCACTGATATGTATTGCATCAATATTGCCGCATTCTCTCAATTCACATGTTAAAATATGAAGGTGAACTGGTCCTTTGATATTGCTAAATACTGGTGCCCTTGAAACCCAGATTGACATGTTGTACATGTAGGTTAATACAAGTTGTATTTTTAAACTATCCGCTATTTTTAAACTATTTGCAATGGAAATTTGGCATTTTGATTATAAATTGATCTACCTGTACATTACGTATATATATATGCATGATTGTTATTGGTCAGGAAAGAAAAGGACATGACACACTAATCTATTATTGTATTGATATCTGTTTCTTCATGATTGGTGTTAATGAAAAGCATGTGTGCAATGTTACAAAAAAATGTGTCAGAGATATTTTTTAGTATATACTCCCCCTTGTTCATATAATTCTTCATAATGTTTTGTTTAGGCCACATGTAACCTTTCAAGTAGGTATAATGTAATAATTGCATATCGCGGATCTGGAAATTCTTTCACCTTTACTAACTTACAGTATATAATAATAATGAATAATAATGAAGTGTAATTCATTATAAAATGTAACAATTGAAATCTCACGTGTACATGGTGATGTGTGTAAAATACATCTGTGTACACACTTCACACTGCTCTAAACTGAGTTTTATCATTCATTGGACTATTGAAGAAGTGTTTGTTAATCTCTCCTATAGATGGGCTAAAGAGCTATTTCTAGAAAATGCCAACATCACATTGATCATGCAGTATCTATACATTGAATACAATGTAGTGCACAATGTACTGTACTACATTATGTTTTCCATTAACTTCTTGAATTTCCTTTTTTTTAAGAGTTCAGAATAAATTGAAAACATTTTCTTAGGCCTTGATCTAAGAATTTGTCTGTACATGGAGCTCAACTTAGGGGGTCTTCGCATAATTCTGTACAGTACAGTGTACAGTTGTATGTATAGTACACAATGTACATTGTGTGATGTACATTCAGCGTCATTGATCCTAAATAACTCTGTGCTATTCAATTATTGTTGTATTTGGGCATTTTGAACACCAAAGGTCTGAAGCTTTATTTTGAATGCTGAGCTCTGTTTTTTTTTTTTTTTTAATATGCATGATTTTCAAGTTACAGTTTAGTTTGATATCAAATTAGACTATTCTCTAGTTCCATGATATTTTGATCATAGTTACTTGTTGATAATGTTTGCAAAATTTGGAATTGTGGACTTTAAAAACGTTTTTTGGGGTATTTACATAAATGTGCATTTGGAAAAAGAAGTAAGAATTAACAAATAGAAGAGTTCACCATTGCTTTTGAACGTATTCAACTGGTTTAATGTGTTCAAATGCTCTTGATAAAAGGAAAATTTGATCAATTTTTCCACAAAATAAAAAATCACATTTTGGTGTTGGACGTACACTTCTGATTTTCTCAGTTTTGTGCAGTGGTTGAAATTAAGAAAGTAAATTCCTGTGAATGTTACACATATGTGTCTGCATAGAATATTGTCTCATGTGTCTGAAATGTGAATCATTACTTACAAATATTCTTGGTACTTTAGAAAAAACAGAGTGCCGGATCGGTGTCGGACGTACCGTCTGAAAATTTCACACGGGTACGTCCGACACCGTAAAATGTACGTCCGACACCGACAAACTTTGATGATTTACACAACTTTCAGAACAGATTTATACCTAATGCTGGTATGTGTTATAAAGCTCAATCCTTCATACAACCAAAACTGGTATCAGTTTTACTATAAGCCCTCACAAATCACAGAGTTTTGAACATGAATCTTCAAGGTTGAAAAAGTCATTTTGTGCGCGTACGTCCGACACCATGGTATTTTTGACACATTACTCCATAATGAAACGAGGTGCCACTATAATAATAAGTGGGTTTATAGTACTAGCACCTTTACACATCTTGCACACTTAAAAACTCAGATGCCCCCATTGACAATAAAAATCCAGGCCTTCAAAGTGTCCGAAATGTACGTCCGACTTTACGGAACTGCCCTAGAGTAACTGTGGCAGTACGCGGCCGTGCACCCGTTCGCGGCAGGTACAACATACTCGGTAATATATACAGCATTCACTGTTACATGCACACTACACAGGACTATTAGCCACACACTACTAATCAACAAAAACCAACCGATAACATGGGCACAATCTCCGACATAAGTGAAATTTTCTCATCTAAATGACAACATATCGCATCCAAAATATTATTTTCAGTACTTCTTAACATAACACTCAGTTAAGAAACAATGGTCCAAGAAACTAGATTTTTTTTTGGTCGTTTTCCTGATGTTCATGGATTTTGAAACATATCCTCACGTAAAATAGAACTTTCGCGAGCCGATGTGGGCCGCCATTTTTTTCGGAAAGTGGATGTTACCATCGAAAAAAATGAGAAACACAAGAGAAAGACATCAACAACACCCCCGGCCCCCAGCCAGAATTGCGATCCTGTTTGCAGCCAGTGCATGTGCACCCGCTATTTTCACATGCTTTCGCAATGGGAATTGCCGCTTACGCAATGTTCGCGAGACATGTGAAGGCGTTCAGCTGAAGATCGCGGAGCACGCGCGTATTGCATAGTGATTGTACATCGTGCCGCAAGCAGAGCTACTACGGCGCATATCGGCAAATATTGTGCCGGGTTTTGCCCTGGTAAATCATGAAAACTGCATTTGTCATGGTCACATTTTTAATGAAAACAATTAGCGCCATTAAATGAACATCGTTCGGGGATGGATAACCAGTCACAATAGTTAAGGTTTAAGCAAACTTTATTATGCTCACGCAACACAAACTGCCGGCCGAAAGGGCCGAAGGTTGTACAACAACAATATAACATACATCTCAAACACTGCCCGTAAGAGGGCAGTATAACACACTGGCGCGATCACTTTCTTCTTTCTGTCTTCTTCTACACAACACAATGGAAAACCCTTGGCTATGGAATAATCATGCACATTCAATATGCCAAGAATGTGTGTGGAATTAAACCAATCAAACTTCTGACTAATGATGTGGATAGCTAGACCACATTACGAACACTCAATGATTTGATAACATTAATACAAACATTATCCCCATATAGACACAGTCTCTAGAAACTTGTATGGACTGACAACCAACTAATATGACACACCAACATTACACTATGATAAGCACTGCTATCATACAGTACTTACTCAATGGATCACCAATCAGAATCATGCTCATACAAAAATACCAATAACCTATGCTATACATGTATAACCTCATACATACCCTGTACAACGTCTTCTACCAATCATAAAACACTTAATAAAACAAACTACTTTACGGTGTAAATGAAACAGAAAATATTTCACAATGTCAACTATCAAATATCATACAAACACGTGTAGCTACCTCACTTTCTACCTTTTCTCACAATATGAAACACTACTACTGTAGGCCTACGTAAGTACCATGGTCTCCCCACTCGCATTCACTCTTTTGTTACAACACTGTTAAACACAGCACATACAGCTGTAATCCCTTTTCTTCTACATATGCTGGGATTTGGGACGAGTGTACATAAACACTACACTATAGCTGTCTTTCCTCTACAGTCTTAAAGCACATACACACCACACACAATGTTGTTACATTAGAACCAAATAGACATCAACATAGGCTCAAAAAGCGCAGAGACAAAAATCCCTAGATAAATCAAATGAAAGCAACATGGCATTGAAAACAACAATGTGGTGTGTTCATAATAATGCCTGATACATGTATTCAAATCGGTATGAGTAAGACACGCATGTGAATGAAAGCCGCTGAGAATAGCCACCCATCTGATGTAGCAATATCAAAACCTTAATGTCATCATTAACTTATCATGTGAGTTATAACTACAACCCTTCGGCATATACAGTAATACCAAACGAAACAACCAACAATGATACATCCAATAAAAGATGTACTGTATATAAAAACAAATTACAATATACATTTGTATCAGAAAAACGCAGAGATCAAATACACCTGTACGGTGTATTATACTTTTAAAAACATACTCAAACTTCGGAAACATATTTTGTCCTTCAAGTGTATCAAAAACGGACTCCGACATTGACGTCACTCCATACAATATGACCTGACACATGATTCTTACATATCAAAAAGGGGAAGAGTGAACTACATGAGGTCCATCAAAACTACATTGTATATGCCATGTACAATGTGTTACCATACATATCATATAAACTTCATATGACAAATTATCATCATACGTACATTTATCTTTTCTTTATCAATAAACCTGTTACTGATATTCTACCCTTGCATACGCAACAACAACAAAAAATCAAACGAGCATCATACATACGTATGTAAAAATTTCACCTCTCCTAAATGTGTGCAATATGTATTTGACATAAGACAGAGGAAATGACTCAAAGAATCATACACACTGGACAAACTGAAAGGCAAAAACACAAACATAAAAATGCTGACTTATACTTGAGTTGCTGGCAAAACCATCATGTGTATGCTACATACATAAAACGGTAAACATGTTATTCAGATTTGCACAACTTGCTATGTGCAAGTCAACTGGCTGCTTATATGATGTATACTACAACATGTACTTGCATCCAATAACAATATACATGCACTGTCTCCGTACATTACATGAATCAGAATAAATGCAAAACACTTTAGACCAGAACAAAAATATTAGCAACTTTGTAATATAGTATGCTCAAAGAAAAAAAAAATGCATGCCGTGCATAGATTTCATACAATCACAAAAACAAACAAACAAAAAATGAACCCGAGTTTTAAATCTCAGAGTGCCAAAATATCAAAAGTGGCAGAATTATACACAATTCACACAAACTTCACCCATTGTAAAAAAACATTTCAATATAACTAACATAATTAGCAACTAAAGTTTACAATATTACCTTGCAAATAAAACATAACAGATCACAAACTTATACACGTTACATCGCACTTTTTGTGTCTCACTTCTAAGCACTAATTTCCCATGTACATTATACATAATAAGAAAAAATAACCAATAACCTTAAAGATCCTGCATTAGTTAATCAACAACATCCATGTATCCTATTACATGTATACACAAATATATTGGCTTAACAAACTCATAAAAATGAAGCAGGCATGTGGCACACAATTCAATTCACAAGTCAGAGTCCAGGAACATCCGGTAGCTGAGGTCAAAAATGGGGGTTATCAGTTATCAGGGAGCTTCTGAACATACAGTCAATGTCTGGAGGACGGCCAGGAGGGGGTCCTACATGCAAGCCCGTGGAGTGACCTGGTCGAGGAGTAGGAGCAATGTCTGAGGTTGGAGACATCACAAATGTGCAGAGCTGAACACGAGGAGCAGTACTCTTCTCACGCCGTGGAACGTGAGATGTATCTCCAGGAGTGGAGGTACTGGTGAAGGCACAGGGTCCTCTGGATGCATCTGGGGGGCGCCCAGGAGGGTCGTTGATCTCGACAGTGCGAGGATGGTCTGGGGGGCCACTGCGTCGATGAGGAGTGCTGATGCTACTAACACTGATATTGAGAACATCCACAGGAAGCTCATCAGTGGGTGAGGGACACTGGGTGACATCTGAAGATGGCTGGCATGCTAGCAAGCCAGAGCGATGACGAGGTGTGGTTAGGGCACCAGAGGAATCATCGGTGACATCAGGGATGGTGCGATTCATCTCAGGGGTGGGAATGATGGCTAGCTCCGACTGAGCTAGACACTGACGTGCAGCCTCAGCATCCTGGGAATGAGGGTGTAGGCCGATGCCTTGTTGGTGACCGTTGCTGGTTGGTGAAGGTGCGGTCACATCATCAGAGATAGAGGAAGGCGGGTTGTATCGGGGAAGGCTGAGAGACATCGGAGGTGTGCGGGAAAGACGAATATCTACCTCTGGTGTAGGATCAGGACCATAGGTGTACGAAGGTCCATCACCGATTGTGATACTGCGCTTTGCGGGACGGATGGAAATGTCGTGCAACACTATGAACGGAATGCCTGCCTCAATTATAACATCCGGAGAGTCAACAACTAACCCTTCAAAGAGAAATGCCCTTCCATCTCTTGTGAGTGTAAGGCACGTCCCTCCAATGATTGCATACGGTGAAGAATGGTCAACTGAATATGCCTCAGAAGAGTCCGTTAAAACACCTCCAAGACTCTTAAACACTGAGTAGCCAATCAAGTTCTGTGGAGAACCGCTGACAAGAGTAACCCGGACACTCTGTTGGCCATGGTCAAGATCAATGTAGGGAGACATACAGGCCTTTTCAGGCAACACTGAGGGACTAGCTACTGGAGACTGTGGCGACTGATCAACCCGGAAGTGGAGCTCATCCGACTCCGATGAGCCACGATCATAGCAGTAAGAATTGTCTTGAAACCCTATTGACCTGTCTAAATCTGACATATCCTTTGCATCTCCAAGACTAGTACTGTCTGAATCAGCAACACATACCCTAGCAGACAAGCAGACGATATCTGTAGCCAAAGCACTGTCATGAAGATCATCAAAACATTCATCAACTTCCGAGAAATCACATTCTGACTCTAGCTTATCATAATCATCCAGATAGTTGTCATATGGACATAGGGAATCAGAGTAACCAAGGATGGACGCCGCTTGGCGAGCACATGTAATGATATCTCTTTCATGCTCTGGTAGGAATGAGCAATCACTGATGTGATGCTGGTTCGGGCGATTGGCAACGAGACATATTGGGCAACTGTGAACTTTATGTCTAACAGTAGAACGACTGGACTCACTAACACTAAAACTACTCATACACATAGAAACAGGACGACTAGTGCTGCTACATGTACTGGGACCGACTGCATCATACCGAGTAGCATGCAATACTCTATCATCATGGGAACGAGGTTGGTTTGGGTCCCCGAAGGGCTCATCACAACTGTCACAACTTTCATAATCATAATTATCACAGAAATCATCATAATCAAGCCCGACATAATCATCTTCGGTCATCCATTCATTTCTGCTTTCATTTCTTTTGATTTGAATTGGCTCAGAATCATGAACACGGTAAGGTACCTGGTACATTGTACGTCTGGTTACAATACTGGTAGGGGCGGCCTCTCTCTCGGGCCTGGGTGCGAGGTCGTTGCCTCAAAAGGGGACAGGGAACAGCCATTCAAGGGCTACGTATGGGACTACAGCAGATGCGAGCAAACCATAACTACCTATCACGACACGTTTTTGCCGACCAACTGGCTGCCATATCATGCATAAAATCCATCGGTAATGAGGGAAGAGCAGGGTACTTTATCCCATGTAGCTGCCACCACGCCATTAAATGAACATCGTTCGGGGATGGATAACCAGTCACAATAGTTAAGGTTTAAGCAAACTTTATTATGCTCACGCAACACAAACTGCCGGCCGAAAGGGCCGAAGGTTGTACAACAACAATATAACATACATCTCAAACACTGCCCGTAAGAGGGCAGTATAACACACTGGCGTAGCGTTAATGAATAACCTAGCTTGTCTATGAGTGATATCTGAAATGGTTGAAAATAATTTGCCTGATTTGTTTACAATGTGGAAAAACCCTTATTTGTTAACCTGCAGCAAACGGAGTAACGTTTCATAATTTACTCTAACGTTAGTATGTTTATACATCATCATCATCATCATCATCATCTGTACGGGAGTGTAGGTAATTTCTGTCAGGTCTCCCGGTCGTCAGCGCTTGGTAGCACGTGTAACAGTCTATATCGAGCGTGGGCGTGGATGTCAGACAATTTCAAAACATTTGTCTGACCAGAACGTGTCTAAACCATGTTTGAAAGAATCTATACTGTCTAGTGGATGTAACAAGTGATGAGGGCAGACTGTTCCATGATTGGATGACTCTTTTGCTGAAACAGTTGCTGCGGCTACGCGATGGGGCTGGCTGGTCGCGTGTAACCATTAGGTCCGCTCCTCTATTCCTCATCTAGAGACAGTCTACCGTACAGAATCTAGACTAGTCTACAGTTAGACTTAATTCCAACATGTTAACTACCACCTATTTTTAGATCGACCATACTGATCTAGTAAATGGTGCCATACATTGATTGTACAGTACCATGCCATGAATGGGATGGGGATGGAGCTATTAAAACCAGTCTACACTACAGTCCAGATACAGCCTACCACGCACATGCACAGGACTCTAGGAGGGTAACACTACAGTGAGACTTTTAATCACTGTGCCGTGCATAGTGTGCATTGCCAATTGGTGTGGATGTGTGCTTACCTTCGGCTTCGCTTGCGAACGCCTCCTTCCTGAACGAATTTCATTCTTGTCGTTCGTTCGGTCCATCATCATGCAGGCAGGTTGCGTTTGTGCACGTAGAATTGGCTCGCTATCCTTGGCCTCCATTTTTTAGTTTCTGGATTTCGGTTGTTTCATTCTACAGCTACTTAGTGATTTAGTCCATTCCCATTTCGCCGAGTTGCATACACAGTCGATCGCTAAAGCGTTGCGACTTAACTTGTAAACAATCGCCCGAACTGGTTGACCGGATTCCAGCAGCGATCCGGCCGGATGCGTGTGTGCATCAGTGGCATATTATTGGGATTCTCGCAGATTGAATTAACCGCCCACACCGAACCCGACAGCTTACAGCTGGATGGATACTGTTAATAACTGAAAGACATGCGCAGAATCTCCCTGCGTATCGCATCTCCGCTAGGCTGTCACGAGAGGGCGTGGGCCAGAGCGGGTTTTGGTTTATCCTCCGTCGTAATCGTGTCGCGCTCTGGGGCTTGGCTACGAGTTAAACTGACGACTACTTAGTAGTCTGATTTTTTTTTTACCTCCGCCAAGGGAGGAGGTTGTGTTTTCGTAAGGGGGTATCTCACTGAGCGGCGAACGTTTGCGAACGTAGCGAATTTGGGATTTCGCCAGGGTTTGGTTTGTTCGTTAGTTAGTTAAGATAGTTTGTCCGAGTGAACGGATTGGGATGAAACTTGCAGGAAAGGTTGAGAATGACACAAGTAACAAACGATTAACTTTTGGTAGTGATCTGAGAATTTTGGGGGAATTAGGATTTTTGATATTTTGACAGGTAGGGTCAATGAACTTGGGAGTTCAGGCTGCGCGTATTTGAGGTTTGCCTGCGCGCACTATGTAAAGTGCGTGCTCTGAAAGTTGAAAGTTTGAAAGTTTGAAAGTTTGAAAGTTTATTTACTCAACAACCCAAACTCTGGGTATCGGAGTCCAATGAAAAACATATATGTAGCACATTATCATATCAACAAATAATAATTGCAAATAACTCTGAAAAGTGTACAAAACAACTATAACAAAGAAAATAAGAATGAAATGCGATTGATGAATAGAAAAAAAATGTACAGCTGAGGGTTTATGACGTAACAAAGACTTCTATATTGGTAAATCAGGCAACTTTCAGCACACATTGCGTATAGGTGGCAGTGGGTGGAAATCACTGATACCTCTATGGAAGAACAAGATCAGTGGTGGAAATGATGAGCTGCATGCTTGGCCAAGCGGAGGTCTGCTCCGCCAGCGGAGGTCTGCGCTCTCAGAGTGCTTCTCTAGTTTTTTACTGTTCCCACTACTATAATAGCGGATGAAATTGGGTCTTCCTAATAAATGGCTAAAATTTGGTGAAGGACCAAAATATTGATAAACAATGGTTGTGAATAACCTTGAAATGATCTTAGTATTTCCTTTATTTTTCGTGTGATATGAAAGCATCAAACAATATAGGACTAACATAAAAAATATATATGTATCATAATGATAGTAGAAAGAATTGAGAAAACAGAATTTTTTCAATTATTGCCCGTGGTTTGTTTTTTATAATTTTAAATCTAAATTTCACACAAGTCTTGCCTTCAGTATTAAGCCTATTTGTTCATCATAGGCTTTATTATCAATTTGCAATCTCAAGATTACCAACATTGTAGAAATATGAAATAATTCATGATACCTGTACATGTGCCTATCACTGGCGTAAATCCGTACGGAGGAGGAGCGGAGGAATGATCGGCGATAGTCATCACATACTAGCACAAGTACATAAGCCCACGATATGCACATGCGCACGATGTGGACGCACAAAAGTGAGATGAAATGAAATAAATTACATGGTAATATTGATATTTATTCCGTTAGAAAATATTGTAGTACATAGTTCTTTATTTCTATGTGATTTATTAATTTTGTTGAATTTAGTCAATGACAATCATCCCCATGGGCATCAAAGCATTTTCATTATTGGGGGTTGGGTGGGGGCAAAACTTGGAAGATAATTATGAAGAGTTTGTTCACAAAAACTAATAAGTCCATACTAGTATTTGCCAAATGGAGATATTTGCGATTAAAGGTCAAGAAAAATAAAGAGAATAATAAGATTTTTTTTTTGCTTCTTTTGACCATAACTTCGAAAATGTACCTTTACATGTAGTGACCAATATATCACTTAAAAGGTATCATTTTGTACTTTATGACAGAGACCGTACTTCAAAATCTTCAAAAATGGACTTATCGGTTTTTGCGAACAAACTCTTCATATGTGTGAGGGAGCAGAGCGACCAAGCGAGGGGACGGGGTATCCTCCCACAAGACAGATATTTGCATTTTCAGGCTTGTAACTTCAGACGTGTAGTGCACACTTTTGGTGAAATACATGTACTGTATTCGACTTTTGTTTCTATCACAAAAAGTAAGAACTATTAAAGGGATGGTATAGTATTGATTGGAGTGAGGATTCAGCTTTCAACTTTTTGCAAGATACTTAGAGAAACCACCTCATGAAATGCAAAAGCGAATACAATTATAAGAGGAATTCAAAGTTTACTTAATGGAAATTGGTTTTGAAATCGCCGATATCCAAAAACAAAGTAAAACAAAGCAATCCTGATAAGGAGTGGGTCCCACCTTTATGCTAGGATTGCTTTGTTTTGGATATCTCAGCCATTTCAAACCAATTTTCATCAAATAAACTTTGAATTCCTCTTAGAATGATATGATGTTCCGTATTTAATAAGAGGTTTCTCATCATCTCAATAAATTGTCATTAAATAAGTTGGAAACCTGAAGCCCCATCTCACCTGAAACTGTACAATCCTCTTGATATTCAGGGCTTTATGTGCAAGCCCTGCCCTACACACACACACACACACACACACACACACACACACACACACACACACACACACACACACAAACAAACACACGAATTGTATCTATGAACAAGCTGGAAGCACAAAATGCACATAATATTAATACATGGACAGATATTGTTGGAATGATTTGGTTTATATTTTCTCTTCTGAAAATAATACAATGCACAATGACCTGTGTCTTATCACAGTGCAAAATGCAGAATGTGGCATGGAGTAAGCGACATCCCTCATTCAATCAGCATGCGTTGTAATATATGAAGAGTTTGTTCGCAAAAACCGATAAGTCCATTTTTGAAGATTTTGAAGTACGGTCTCTGTCATGAAGTACAAAATAATACCTTTTAAATGATATATTGGTCACTACATATAAAGGTACATTTTTGCAGTTATGGTGAAAAGAAGCCAAAATTTTCTTATTATTCTCTTTATTTTTCTTGACCTTTAATCGCAAATATCTCCGTTTGGCAAATATGGACTTATCGGTTTTTGCGAACAAACTCTTCATATCTCTCTCATTAAGGCTGCACTACGTTTTTGACAGAAATCAGTTTCCAAGTATGTCATGTAAATAAGACATAGTGTAATCACCTGTATGTACACTCTCATTATTTTACATCATTATTAAACAGGCATCTGCCTCAATCATTAGGGAAAAAAAGCAACAACAAAGACTAGAAATATTCTAATTAGAACAGGAAAAGAAATATTGTATTGTATCTGAAAAAAAAAAACAATTTCCTACTTGTCTTTGAGTACCAGCAAGCTATTTGGGCATGGTTGCTATGGGAACCCTCTGAACAAAAGTCTAAATTATGTGACTAGCATCAAATGAGTAATGATCACAATGAAATTCACACAAGTCCCCAAGTGACAACTTGAAAAAAAGAAGAAAAGTTTTTTTTCAGACTCTTGTTCTATAGACATGGAAACTGCTTTGTTTTTTCATACTTTTGTATGAGCAGATAAAATGGGGTCCTTAAAAAGTAGAAAGCCAAGCAACATTTGTGTTTTATCTATCATGAATTTTTCTTGTCTCTTTGAGAGCATAAGACTTTTGAACAGGTGATATTGTGATCAAATAATCAAAACTATGCCAAAGATGATGATGCTGAAGTTTTGATGTTGAATTCAATTTCATTCAATCTCTATTTTCTTTCTAACTTTATCCATTTATCACCACCCACTTTCACTTCACTTTTTTCTCATTGCAACCTTCTGTATTCACTTTGTTTGTGGTCAATTCTTAAAGAGCAAATCTTACTAGTGACACTGAGTCAGCGAAGAAATGTCACATTATTTTCATGATATTTTCATACCTACAGCCGAGAGGGTTTTTTTCTCATTCAGCTCTGCTGGAAAGTGTTTTAGCCTTACCCTCTGGACTTGATAGCATAAGGTCTTCATCAGACCAAACAACCCTGTTGTGAATACAATCATTAGTTGATACAATGTACTTTTTTTGGTACAATTAGTACTTTGTCATGCCACATTTGAATTGCGACATCATAGTTCAGGAGTACTGGAAAGGATCTGCACATAACACCACACACTCTCTTCAGCTGACCAAACTTCTGGAATTGATGATATTGAATACATGCAGATATGAATCTCTCAAAATAGCCTACCAGAATAAGCAAGTTATTGCACTATGCTAGAACATACATGTATATATACAGTGTACTTCCAAAGTATTACACATTTCAAAGGCCTTTCAGAAGAGCTAAAGACAATACATATGAAATTTCTTTTAAACAATGACAATAAAGCACAAAAAAAAAAAAAAAAATTCTTACTGCTGGCAAAAGGTTTCTTTTCATAAAAGCAAATTAATTATTAAAGGTTCTCATTTTTCTCATCATTCTATGCTCTATCACATCATGTGATTGTATTTGGCAAGGGGAAAAAATAAGATTGAGACAACATTGGGTGGGTAAAATGTATAACTTAGGAAGCTAGTAGCAATCTGTCATCCTTACAGATATCACAACACCAGCCAACAAAATAAAAATCACACTTTTTTAAAGCGACAAATACAAGTACATCTCCCATTCATATATAGATTCATCTTTATAGCACAATTCACTCTAAATAAAAACAAAACACTGGGATGTCAACAAGTATGAACTAAAATGATGATAATGATAATCAAACATATATACTACAATACAAGTGCTTTGAGGGCAAATGGATCCTTATCCGCTATTGAACACAATGAGCAAATCTCAGGGGAAATGTCTGGAATTTCCCTTCAATGCTGCACTTGTAGTGGAATGTGAAATCTAAATTTATTGATTGATTTGTTAGTTATCAGGCGTGTGAAAAACAAAACATCATGTCAATGCAATAAAATTGCTATATTGTCATTTTTACTTTCATATGTGATATAAAGTTCATCAGGATTCAACATTGGCTTGTGTATAAAATTTCTTCAATATAAATGGAATCTGGAGTCTATATTAAAAATTGCATCAGGCGTTCCCATGACGACACAGTGAGTTACTGTCTGCTACCCCCAAGAGACTACATGATTTCTCTGTGGCTAAATAACAATTATGACTTCACATTCCTCAGGAAGTATGCCTTGCTTGTGTTTTGTTATAATGAACATGAAATAACACATCAAATTATGTGTAATGATTTTCTTTTTTCGTATGGTCATTTGCTGCAATTGCCTAACATCTGCCTAACAATATCCTACACCCAAAGCTATTGGCCTACCACTATATCCTCATCCCTTTTCCCCTATGGAAACATAAGATAATGCCTATTACCTACACCACCCCCAGCCCATCCTAACTTTTCCACGATCGATGGTGATAAAATGATTTACCTTCTATATCACTCTACAGTTTCTACCATCCCCTTCTCTAGCAGAGAATTCCAAGCTCTCTAATATCATCTCATGGCAGTAAGAAGAGTACCATGGTATGTTAATATTCCAGTGAGTTACATTCCCAGTGTGCCAGACATATGGCAATAAATAATAGATTTGTGTCACTTTCACATGTCTGTCTTCTCTCATCTCTATTGGTTTTATCTTTCTCCCAGAGAAGAATCAATACCATTATACCATTATGATTCAGTTCGAGAATACAGCAGAGTGTCAAAACAAAGGAATCATCAGCTTTAGCTAATCTTTAAACACATCTTCAACAGTCAGATATATCCCTTTGATGGAAGTACAAAGCTAAGTACAATACATATTGCAAAATGCAGGATGTAATAATTTAGGAATATAAATAATATGTTCCCTCTTGATGTTTTTCAAGTACTGCCCATATTACACCATGAGACATGGGAATGACACTATGTTTGGTGTAGAACACTGAAAACAAAGAATTCTGGACAGTGCTTTTTTACACTACTGGGCAACACACCAGGTGTAGTATACACAGAGTGATACACCATTGAGGCATGGCACAAGAATTCTGTTTAGCTCAAGGTGTTGACAAGCATGCATTAATGTGGCTGCTCTGCAACCCTATGGCAGATAAACGGAACACATTTCTTCTTCTATGTCTACATGGGGTGTGAGGGCGCTGTTCTCTGGCACCAAATCGTAGAGGCAGAGACGAGTTTGATGGGAGCATCTCAGAAGGCATCCTGGATATTCTGGAACTGTTTGACTGCCAGGTCCACATCCAGATTGAATTTGATGTCACTCAGTTTGTCCAAGATCTGAATGCCTCCATCAAAACCTGAGTAAAACACAGCAAAGAAACATATCACTGAATGGTTCCTTTATATGGAGATACCAAGTAGAAACATATCACTGAATGGTTCCTTTATATGGAGATACCAAGTAGAAACATATCACTGAATGGTTCCTTTATATGGAGATACCAAGTAGAAACATATCACTGAATGGTTCCTTTATATGGAGATACCAAGTAGAAACATATCACTGAATGGTTCCTTTATATGGAGATACCAAGTAGAAACATATCACTGAATGGTTCCTTTATATGGAGATACCAAGTAGAACAATTAAGAGATCTCATATACATGTCACAGTAATTGATATGAACAAAAAAAAAAATATATATATGTATATATATATATTCTTTTTTTGTCAGTATTTTTGCTACTGATAACAGTATATCAAAACATTTTAGTTTTCAACAAGCCCATTTTTCTTTATCAAAGCAAGCTTGGGATAATCAGAGTCTACTTTAGTAGCTACCATCATAACAAAGCCACTGAAGGATATATCAAAACAGCATCCTTTCAGTGGCATGTGAAGAATAACATAAGAATACAGTTTACCACTTTTATACATAAAGTAACTGAAATAGAGTCAAATTATTTTATTGCCAAACTTGTCTTTTGCAAATTAAATACAACAAATCTTAATGTCTTTTCTCTTGCAAGCACTGATCACCATCACTCACTTGCAACAATCAACAGAAATTGTATTTGAAATTGAGAAATCCCAAAGTACTGTAGACTGGTAACTTACCTGATCTCAGCATATAGCTCCATGACTGATAGTAGCTGTCAATCAGAGTATGGGTTCTGCACACCAGTCTGCACCACGAGGCCAATTTTTGTTCACTGCAATGCCACATGAAAGCATGTATCAGTTACACAAAACTCAACTGAAAGTTTGTGTGTCCCATTTGCAACCCTGATGATTAGGTTCCTTTCACAGGTTGGTATTTAAAGCAGTGGTATGTAATTCAGACAATGGATTTCTGGTAAATGTATTTGGACATTAAAAAAGAATTCAACCATTATTCTCAAGTACAAAAGGGGATTGCATTCTTGAGTTAAATGGGATTAGTTTTTCATTTCTTTTTCAATAACTCTTGAGGTGTACTTCCCCATGATTTCATACATGATGTTGAGAGACATTAATCTTCAACCAATACACCCCAAATCTAATGACAAATGCAAAAGGAATATACAACTTTTAATCATAATATCCAAGTATGGGGTCACCCTTGTGCCATGCAAAGTCACAAATGGCATCATCTCAGATATCCATGGCCCAAATAAGAGGAAAACAAGAGTGGTGGTAGTCTGTTTGTTTAACATGAAGGATCTCAAAAAAGAAGCCATACTATGCTGCTTTAAATGACAACTCATCCATGGTCCAACTGTGACATTTCACTAACATGTGGCAATCTGTGGGGTGTTCTTCCAATTGACCTACTATAGTCCATGGGCCAAGAGCCGAAAAATGGGTTGTTGGTACCACCCGAGGTGGCAAAACCTTTTTGGTGTCATTTTGTTTGTCGGACATAGATACGCTTATCAAGCTATGATAGCATTTCCAAATGAGTAGCTTAGTCATAATAAATGAATTTTTAACCAATTTGGTCTTGTTTTTATATCCCTATACTTCTGAATCGAACCTAACCGCTATACAAATATGAGCACTGCCTTCTGTATGTCCATGGAGCTACTTTAGTAGCTCCATGGTATGTCCACAGGTGTTCTGTTGTAAACGTGGTGCGCTTAGTCTTTATTCAAGGCAGCGAAGGGAATATCCAAAGGGTTATGATGTCCACAACTGTCACGCGGTGCGCTTAGTCTTTATCTAGAACAATGTACCGTTATCATATCTAAAGTTCCTAATAAAAGGGATTATCTATACTGTTTTTATACCACCCTCTCAACAAATACATCAGTTTTAAACAAAAATCACTCTGTTCATTTACAACATTATTAATTATAATGTATTGTTATGTGCCGGTACATCGTTTTTGCATAATCTTTCATTGTTGGATGGAAATAAAGCGACATTGGCGTGGTATTAGCGTTTTCAAAGTAGCGTTTTCACCGGAAAATGATAAATAATTGAAAAAGACGCTAAAATTCACGAGAAATTGCTTTTTTGTTGTTGTTGTTTTTAGATAAAGGGATATACACTGTATCATAAGCTTTGGATATTCCCTTCGCCGTCTTGAATATTAGACTAAGCGCTGTGGACATCATAACCCTTGGATATTCCCTTCGCTGCCTTGAATAAAGACTAAGCACACCACGTTTACAACAGAACACCTGTGAACATACAGAAGACAGTGCTCTTCTTTGTATAGCGGTTGGTCTCCATTCAGAAGTACAGGGATATAACAACGAAACCAAATTGGTTTAAAATTCATTTACTATGACTAAGCTACTCATTTGGAGATGCTATCATAGCTTGATAAGCATATCTATGCCCGACAAACAAAATGACACCAAAAAGGTATTGCCACCTCAGATGGTACCAATATCTGGCCTGGCCCATGGACTACTAGGAAAATTCTTTCAGAGGGCAAAAGAATTGGCCAATGTTCACAACATATACCCAATGCAAAAAAAGAAAGAAAGAAGAATGGTAGACAAGACATATCATTACTGTATACGTGATATATATTTGTTGCTGGGTTTTTATTTTCCCCTTTTTATAATTTTGGAAGTCCACTGATACAAATAAGCACATGAAATAAACTAAAACTTGTACAACCCAACCTCAAACTTTTGAACTCACTGTCAGAAACTTCTCAAATTGTCATAAAGCATTTCACCAATCTCTCTACTTTCTCATACTGTAAAACATGATATATTCGCAGCATGAAAATTTCGCGAATTGGAGCCGACGGCCTTTCTCGCTGCATGAAATTTTTGTGACTGAGCACTGGCATCCAATGCATATTGTGTACATAAGAACTTTTGCATACATTTAAATTTTGTGAATGTTGCCACTTACGAAATTCGCAAAAGTAAAATGCATGCGAACATTCCTCGTTTTAAAGTAATTCACACATATATGCCTTGGAGGAAACTTTCCTCCTTGGGTCTGGGACTCACTTGAGAGCTTGGCAGACAAAAGCCTTGAACTGAGACTCCATACTCCTCCTCAGTGGCTGGTGGGTGGTCTGCACATGGTCAATGGCTGCTAGCAGTGTCTGTCGTGATGTGATGGCCGTCCCACCGACAATGTCCAGATCAAAGGCCTGGGACAGTCGTCTGGCTGGCGACTCTGCAAACTGACGGCCTCGCTGGTTGTAAGATAAAGTACACACACACGTTACTTTGATCATCATGCTATGTAACATTGAAAAATGATCTGTCCAGCCTCCAACCAGTCAAGATATGGCCCTCACTACAAGTCATGATTTCACCTCATGAAATGTGTAACACATAAAATACTTTCGTTTTGTTAACATGCAAACCATATCAAATTTTAAATCAGAGTGTGAGGGGTAAGCTACTCTTTTGGCATTGACACGGCTGAAACGAATTGCACATCATCTATCCCTTGGTTTCATTCTGAATGGCGTAATCAAAGTGAAAATACAACCTTGAATCATTTTCCAAAATGAGGACACAGCAGTACAGAAATAAACAAAAATGGGGAAGGAAACTTGTTTGAAATCAAATGGAAGGAATGTATATGGCATATTCTACTTTGATGTACACATTCATCCAACATTTTACCTTGATTTCAAAGTACTTCTGGAACACTTCCCATATATGAGCGTTGGGGGCAGCAGACTTCCGTGGGACCAGGCAAGCAGCTATTGGTGTAATCAGGGCTTGGCTGGGGCTCATCTATCAAAATCATCAATATAAATAACAGGAAATTGTTCAGATCACATTCTCACAAGAACATCTCTTCCTTCCCAATGAATGATAAATCCTCTTCAATGCTATATGTTTATCACTATGAAATCTTGATAGTATAAATCCCTATACTTTTATTCTAAGTATCATTCTATAGATGACAGAAATTGACCACAGTTTATTCTCAACGCTCAATTTTAAATGCACATAAATATTCACTATCAACATGTACACTCAGCAAAAAAAGAAAGTAAACACTTTTTCAAGTTCAAAATTTTCATAGAAGATTTTCATGAAAATCAATATATTTTATACCATATTAAAGGTAATTTAATTGGCTATCAATCTAGTAGGTCAATATAAAAGGAAACTTTACGCATGAGTGAACACATTTATTTTTATCCTCCAAAGCACAAAAGTAAAAATTGCAAAAATTGACATATTGTCTTTCATTTGCAAATGCCCTTTAAGACAACAATGATAACAAAAGACCACAATGAGAGACACAAAGAAATGACAAAAATAAGTTTATATTCTCTTAATCTCTTTATAACCTCAAACAAAATAAAAGTGGGAAACTTCAGGGCGGAAAATAAAAGTTTTTACTGAACTCAAACTTCAAATGACATAGGGAGTAAGCTCAAGAAGATGGTTAAAAGGACAGAATATCTTTATTTGATTCATTCAATTTAGTAATTTAAGAATTCATAAGACAAATTCAAGAACCAAATATAATTTACAATTTTCCTAATTTGAATATTCAATTCAAAATTCTACCATTTTTGTTAATGTTGCTTATTCTCTCATTTCATGTCAATTTGGATTTGACAGAACATTCTTCATTTTCCTCCATTATTTTTAGCCTTTATTGATCTTTTGGGCTTTAAAGAATTTATAGAGATCATAGGCATATTTTTGCAACTGAATCCATGTTCATTATTGTGTCAAATTTGTCTTTTGTTCTTATTGTTACATGGAAGAGCATTTACGCATGAATAACAACTTGATCATTTTTGCAATTTTCACTTTTGTGCCTTGGAAGAGAAAAACAAAGGTGTTCACCCATGCGTAAAGTTTCCTTTTTTATTGACTTATCAAGTTGATAGCCAATAAAATTACCTTTCATATGGTGTATAATACGTTAACATTTCACCAAAAATTCTATGAGTAATATAAACTTGAAAAAGTGTTTACTTTCTATTTTTGCTGAGTGTACATTACCAACTCACGACCAAATCACAACAGCCTCATAAAGGCTTCATATTAAAAAATCAAACTGGCATGGATATGCACTTAAACAAAATCATCAAATCAAGAAGGCATGTGAACCTCTGAAATTCCTCCCTTTCTCCATTTTCTTCTTTCCAATTTCACAAAAATCTAAACTCTTCTGGTTGTTTGATTTCACTCTGATCTTTCAAGTCGATTTAAGCAGGTGTTTGCACTTGAAGAGGCTTCGACATTACTGTTTTTGTTCTCCTTGAATTATCCATTATGCAACACTCATGTTCAGTATTAACGGTACATCCACATGCATCATGTCTGTTAAAGTACAAGTCAAGATTTGCACTTTAAACCATCACACACATCTGCTTACAGAAGTTGTTATAAATTTACTTACTCGCACAAGACCATGTTCAAACAGAGCCCTCAATGCTGGTGCTAGCTCCCTCCTCACTGCTATTGTGACATCATCCAGAGGCCTGCTAACAGGGCTCTGTGGGACGCATAGAGAACCATAACACCTCAAACTTGCTGAATATGATAAAAAAAATTCTATAATTCTCTAAAATATATTGATTCAACATGACTCTGCTCATCACATCTATTAAGTCATGGACATTATATTTCTATTATAAATCAAAGGCAAGAAAAACATTTTTTTTTTAGATTCTGACATCCAATTCCCCTTATACCAAAAATGATCTGTTGCCCTTATTTAGCATATAACTTTGTCATCATGCAGATAGTGTGTATCGCCTAAAAAAAAAAAAAAAAAATCATGGAGAAAAATATCACTTTGCAGAAAGTAAGTACAACGTAAAAAGATAAACATGCCGAGATTAAATCCCAATTACAACAGATCTTGCAGTAGTGACTGACACATCTTGGGTTACAACTTTGTGTATCTGTTTTTTGTTTTTTGTTTTTTGTTGTTGTTTTTTTTTTTTGGGGGGGGGGGGCTAATTTTAGAAACATTTTCAAAATGCTTTTTTTAAAGGCTGCATGGTCTTGCATTGCATGAGACAAACACAGAATTCTATGCAAGTGGTTGAGACAACACTGCACCAACATAAATCAATACAAACAGATAACACAACACTAAGTATCGGGTGATTTACTTGGCATCTTAAGGGCTTCAGTTCTTCATACTTGAATCACAAGAGACATGTAATGAACTGCCAAGTGTATGCAAATCAAACCAACCAGAGCTTTCATGAAGACGTGAACTTGTGTGAGGTATGACACAGGTTACAGTCAGCAGTGTCAGTGCTTAAATGGTGACATAGATTATTGACCAGTCTTTCAAGACAAGAGCAGGTAAGAGGTCTAAATGCAGTTATAGAGCCAGAAGTGGATACCAGGTGAAAAATGATATGACAAGTAATTTCTATTCAATATCTATTTATATTCTATGGCAACTAATAGGATACCTGGGAATATTGCATGAGTTAGGAATATTTCAGGAATTGAAGATGGGTCACTATTGGCCCTAATGAGTGCAATTTAAGCCATCCAATATAATCATCAATATCTATGATCACTATCTAGAGAAGGAAAAACCTGTAAAAAGCAGTTATTAGAATGAAGTAGCATCTGCACTGAGCTGAGATATGCACTTGTAGGAAGAGTTTGTGCACTTTAATAACAAAAGTTCCCACCTATTAGCAAGCGTTCACGCAAGAAACAAGACCAACTACAGTGTATTATTCCATAGCCACTCTACTACAGTAGCCTATAGGGAATGAGTACTACAGAGATGGAATGAATATGCTCTGATATTGCACATGCAAATCAAGTGGACAAGCTGCTAAAATACCTTTAGTTAATATATCATGTGAGCTGTTGATAGGCTGAAGATGGCCTGAACTCAAGTGTTTAGGTGAACAGTGTGATTGGTACAGACAAAGAGGAAAGGGGGAATATTGGACCTAAAACAAAACATAGATGATAATAACCTCTGACGAGTCACTGGTGTAATCTGCACTAAGCTCCTCTTCCTCAGCTCTTTTCTTGGCAAGCTCTATCACATGCTCCGTCGCTTTATCCAGAGCCTGTAACAGGTCACTAAGTACACAAACAAATTAAAGCAAAAAGATGAAAGATGTGTAAGTGAAAAAAGTGAAGAATAGTAATACAAAGGTACTATATTTTTTACTGCATTTAACCAAAAGAATTCCCTCCTGTAAAGATCATACAGGACAATCTTGAAGCTCATAAACCTAGGAAGACAAAATTTGCAATAAAAGGGTTTGTCAAGGACTTCCCATTCCTCACTAATCATTTACTGCCCACAGGTCCGGGTATTCATTTGTAATACCGGTATTTAACATCTCGCTGCATTCACACAATATGTCCTTCCAGTGGTGGTCTTTTGTACATACACTGTATGATCCATGATATCAAAATTGAGGGTATTATGTACTGAAATACCAATATGCCTTTTCTGCTGAGGGCAAACTTGAGTCATCACTCACTAGTAATCAGCACCAATGTCATGGCGACCCTTCCTGGGTCTCTCCTTCATCCTGTCTGACCCACATCCAAGCTGAGAGATGGTGATGTACTGTAAGACGGCCAGGGCTTTCTTTAATGCTGATATGTTGGATTCGCGGATTTTCTGTCATGAAGAAAATAAAGCAGATTCTGTCATGAATATTGCACATGCACAAAAATCTTGATGACTACCAAGGTGAGGAAAACAGAATACAGACAGGTGTACAAGGTGGTTTGACACATTGATCTAATTTAGGAATGTACCAAGCAAACATTGGCTGCATCGGTTTTCTGTCCACATACCCTTTCATTATTGAAGATTCATGCTTGAAGAGTTCCTTCTAAAACATTGGCCATTGCACTCATTATGAACTACAAGTTGTGAAGTTGAATAGCTGTCCCTGAAATTCTGAAATCAGTTGCTCACTAGGGCTTAGCAAATTCTTATTTTTGTTATTGCATCAATTCAGTACAGCATACAGTAGACCTGTAAAACTGTCCACATCATGGAATGTTCAGTGTGCTCAGTACGTGGTACTAAAAGTCATTGTCAATGCCATGCTTTGACACTGCTCACCTTGATTTCTTCTTTGGTTTTGCCTTTAAATTTCTTCTTTGCACCAGCTCCCCCTGGGTGCGCACAGCACTGTGTGTCTGAGCCACCATCTGACCCAGCATCGGTATCCCTGGAGGGCGGGGCCTGTGTGTCATACAAACATCACTGGGCTATTTCAGGGCCTTCATAGCTAGAACACATAAGACTAGCCTAACTGTCACACATTGCTGAGACATACAAGGTAAGGCAAATTGTCCAGATTTCATACTGCATAACCATATTTCACACAGATTAAGATGTAAGTAATAGGTACATGACAGTCTGAACTGGTAATGGCTACATGATTAAAAATATATTTTTGTGTCTGAAAGCCAAAACTGAATTTCTATAGTGGTCACACACAAAGACACACTATGCAACCCCTTAATGGGACTGTACACTTCAATGCAATGTCTTGCCACTCAACAGTTCAAGTTTGTTCAAGTTTGCTAACGTGGTGAAACTACAATGACCTCGTAAGACTCACAACAAGTGGATATTAGTTGCGCTATCACTTAAATTATGCAATGCCTATACTTCACTGCACTAAGAACTGACTAACGAATGTAAAATTCACCCAGAAATTGAAAACCCCAATAGGATTCCTAGAACTCAATTTATTGGATAGGTTTTACCTTTACTGTCAGAGGACTTTCCACAGAACTTACAGTAGCAAGCTTTAGGTCTGCAACACTAATCCTATGATGCGGCTATTCAGCCAAAAATTTTGTTCTGCATTTGCACGAGACAGCTGTTTCCATCGTCCAATCTGGGAGGAGACGTGTCATTACTATTAGCGTTGCATATGCAAAGCTCACTGGTAACTCTGATGTGTCAAGTCCTTGATACCTACAAAGACATTATTATGGTATGTATAAAAGGCACAGTAGACAACCATCAGGGTATCATAAAGAAATCTACCTAGGGACATACATATGTGCCTACAGGATACCATGAGGTTGACATTGAGTCACAGTAGGAAACAAAGGTCCTCTCAGACTGATGACAAAAACAGGATGTCTACCAAGCTCCTGTAGGATAGTTGAGTAAGCTCAGGTTTGATTCCCGGGTCCCACTGAGCAATGTTGAGTATAATCATACCCTCCCTTCTAGTAAAATGCAAAACACTCTGTCCGTCACATAGGACATAAAATGGTGGTCCCGAGTGTGTGAGAGTCACAACTCATGCACATAAAAGATTAGGCTTCATTTATTCATTGGGGTAGGGCAGGGTGTTTAACACAGTGAAGTGGTCCTGCCTTACATCAAACTGAATCCCATGGAAGACCAGCTATTGCAGCTGAATATGGGCTATCCAGCCATCTTCTCATATGGAAAGTGAAAAAAGAAAAAACTCACCAGGGAATGGACCTCACAGTCACAGGGATTGTCTGAGGACAGGACCAGAGGAGACTGAGCCTCATCTTGGAGGTAGGTGATGAAGCGTTCAAGGTCCACGATCTGGTTTTTGAGCTGGTGGATCACCTGTTCCTTTACCTTGGCAGGATTCACAATCTGTCAAGGAAGAAACCAGGAAAAACATGAATATCTTAGTACTCATGTGGTCAGGCAATATCAGCAGCTCATCAACACCCAATCCAGTAAGGAAGTACAGCACAGCCATGACAACTGGTACATTGTATCTCCCATCTCTCATGTAATGCATTGCAGTAGTGGTGGGGTGATGGTCGTAGTAGTGGTGGAGGTGATGGGGGGGGGGGGTTAGAAAGAAAGACAGACAGACGGAAAGTGGGAGGTGGAGGAGGAGAATGGTAAAGATGACAATATACTAAATTGCCTGTGAATAAAATACAAAATTCTAATGATCTGGAAAGAATACAGCTGGTCGGTAAAAATAAAAACAAAACACTCTATAAAACAAACAGGGTTGCAAACTTTGTTTTTGGAAATCTTGACCAGGAAATGACCAGATCACCAGCTTAATCAGATGGGTCATTTCAATAAAAGTCTCCCCTCCCCCCAAATGAAAATAAAATTACTCAGACACATTCATGATAGCAGCAAGACATTAACAATTTAACATGCTTAGGAGTAGAAATCATTACATACAACACTGACATAGCAACCCATTTTTCTTTTCAGTCGATGGTAGCAGTATCTCTGTCTCATTCTTCCAATAGGGCAAGGAGCAACAGAGAAAAGCCCAACAGTTTGAAGTGAAAATCTACCATCTAAATGATGTCTTTATAAAGAAAAATAATTACAAAGTTTAAAATATTCAATTTTGATAAGGTTACAATGCTTGATGTGATTGGCACTATGATTTAATTCAGACATGGTGGTAATGGGCATTACCTTGCAACTTTCACACTGGTTTGTAGACTAACAATATCATGAAGTCACAAGTCATATCAATAATTCAGCAATCTAACCTTTTTTAAGTTAGAAAGTCATCAATGCTAAATCACTAAAACTCTCTACCAGGTCTAATGGATAGCAGGGAAAAGTGAAGAATTGTGTGCAAGCAAGCAAAAGTCTTCTGAGATTATCACCTCACCTAATCTGCATAATATGATCATTCATGTGAATGATATCAATGTTCTAAGAAATGATGTGATACTAATTCCAAGTCTTTCTAATCTTTAGGCCAATCTCTACAAACTTCCACTGTTTTGTTTGATTTTAATCTGGCCATAAAGCCTACTTTACTTAAAAACATGGATTGGATCTTAATCCAACAGTTTCTGCTTCTGGAAGGAAGAATGGGGAATAACACCTCAACCTCTTCCAGCTCTCCACGATAAAACTCACCCGTCCGATGGCATTGTCCACTCGGCCCCGAAGGTCATCTGCTGAGAGGCTCTCAAAGTCTTCCAGGTTGAGGTCTAGTTTGTTCTTCAGCTGCTCAATGATAGCTCCCTGTTTCTCCATCACCATGGTGTGTGGTAGTGAGCCACTTCCCTCCTACACAAACAGGCCAGTGGGATGGTATTGGGTTCAGGGGGTTCTTTGCCATTTACACCACAGTGTGGCATAAGTAGTGAGAAAATGATCTCATATTTAATTCCTGGCTTTATTTCTCACAAACACTACAATACATTCCATTCCCATAGAGTATTACTTTTAGAATAAATTTCAAAGGTTTTATCATGAGCGAGAAGGTTAAAGGTGCATGGTCCCATCGACTATCGACTCCTCTTTAGCGCTTACACTGTGGCCCACTTCCCCCGAGTCCGAAGAAGTCCGATCCATTGTAGTCAGTGGTCCGATCACAGTTCGGATCATGATTCAGCTGAGGGGGATGACAGCTTTAGCAAACTTCTTTTGTGATGTCATAATAAGAAGCACATATGCACGCACCCTGGCATTACTACAGACTGCGCGATGCGCAGAGAAGACAACGAAGGCAACTTTACTTAGCAACACCTACGCACTTTACTCTTGATGACAGCTCAACTTCAGTAATCTTCGTATCAATGCTGATGGTGGTCGGCAGTATCATCAACAGCGCCCTCTATACTACCAGGACTATGCACCTTTAAATCCCGGTTCAGGAGAATAATTTGACATTTAAATTTCTAAAGTCACAACTGGCTCGCAGATAAACAAAAAACTATGGAAATCCTGATGATAGAGAATACTTGGTCAGTTGACACACAATGCAGAAATGCTTGCTACATTGTTTGACAACTGATTACCTCGGTAAGTACACTCTCTCATCATCGTACACCCACATGATCAACATCTTCTGTTCTATGTACATCCTGTGTGGTGTGATAGTGTCTTGGTGAACAACATCATAAACTGTGTACTGATTATTGCATTGCCACATTACATTTTGTTCAGACCCACCTCCTGCACAGTTATTCATAAATGTGGATGAAATGTACTGTCGAAACATAATATTTGAGATTACTTCAACAGATTTTCAGGAATAAAAGAAAGGAAATGACCTGCTATTATATGATTTATCTAATAACCTAAAAAAGAAATTGGAATGGTTACATTCCACAAAGTAGTGAGGCCTGTTACATGCCACTCATAAAATCCACTACCCACAAATTGCCATAAATTCACTAATTCCTGAAAATCTTTGAGAGCCAAAATACTGAATTATGCAGTACTACTGAAACCATGACCCAGCCTAGACAGGTCAAAGGTGACTACAAATGACATACCTCGTAGGCAAATGTCTCAATGTCCTCTAGCTGAGATTTGAGTTGGTTGATCAGCTCCACCTGCTTCACTCTCTGCTCTGTCAACTTACTTTCATGTTCACGCTCACTCTGAAAAACCAGTGGTTAGGCAATGATTAGAGAGAGAGGCACACTGCAGGGGGGTCACAGATTTATTCTCTCAAATATAACACTATCCCATTGGTTTGGACATATCGTCGCTGGGGTGACAAGACCTTGTATCTGCAATTTTGGTGAAAATGGCTTTTTTGGATTAATGGTCAAATAATGGGTTAAGTGATGTTCTGCCCAAATCCCAGTTGTCTTACTCCAAAAATGAAGCCACCATGGCATGCCAAAGGAAAGGCCATCCCATTCGCCACAGTGCTTTGGCTGCCATGTTTTTTGGCTCTCCTGAGCATTTGACATTTTGTAGATACGAGGTCTTGTCACCCCAGCGACGATATGCTAAAACCAGTGAATTTTTCCTCACTAATTCTGTTCTGCTCAGTTGGCTTCAACTCTGTTTGTTGAAGTCACTTTAAATGTGGGGTGAATTTCACTCAAAAGCTGCTAGTGAAAGTACACACACAAAATATTGCATGACACACGAGCAACTGTTTCAAATTCACTGTGAGACACATATGTAAAATTTACATTGGATTAAGAACACTGATCATGGTACTATATCCCATCAGCATCATTTTTTTTTGTAAACATCGATGAAAAGTGCACATCTCAAAGTTGATACTTTATTCTACCATGTGAAATGCAAAAAAAAAATAAAAATAAAAAATCAACAGTCACACCCAAAGAGTTTTGCAAAGAGAGAGACGACTACAGAACTTTAAATCAGACTCCCAAGTATTTCAGGAGCTATTCTTGGACACTGCACAATATTGGCCTGCTGTCCTCGAGAGCATTTTTCACATCCAATAACACACTCCTGTAACCATGATGGATATAATAATGATGTGTGTAAATGAGAAAAGTGTAGGATAATACTCACATCTCCTTGCAGCATATTGGCGTCTTGTGACTTACAGCCTCTCACATCTGGACAGCCCTTGAAGGCAAACTCCTCCAGTTCCTTCAGAAGATCCTGAAAATTGACAGCCGTTTGACATGTACAGATGTAAGTCATTTATTCTTGTTTGATATCAAAATTGCTACTACTGTGTAAGTACCAGCACATTCACTGGAATCATTGACAAGTCATACTGGGGAATGTCATGCACACAGTCACAGTATAAGACTACATGTAGGCTTAACAAGGCACCAGTGCACTGTGGCTATACAAGCTACATTGTAGGTCTACAACCTTTCTTTTGGCACATTCATGCACACATGTCAAGCACACAATGGAGCTGATGACAAGACATTCTTCAAAGTATGTATAAAATCTGACACATGCATGAGACAGTCAGGTGAAAAAAAATATCCTTCGAGAATCCATGAACTTTTGGCAATGTGACCAAGGTCTAACAAGAGCAAAGCTGCAGCTGCATAAAAACTGTACCCTCAGATTTCTATTGATGCTTCCAAGGTGCAATTCAAAAATTTTCAAGATCTGCATCACATAACATGTTGCACTGGAAGCAAAAACCTCAACACAAGCTTGGTTTTCAACAATCTTATCAATAGACCAGTTCATGTAATTCAACCTTGTGCATATTAAAGCAGAAAAGATTATTTGTACCATGGGCCTACAAACGAATGGACTTTCAACAAATCCAACTACTTTGAAGTACAAGATCCGCCGCCACCTGACTATGCGCATCTCAATGAGTACATACAGGTGTCTTGAAAACGATAATTGCATAATCATGCATCTTCACTAACAAAGGAACTATTTTCCTAATTCCGGTCTTATTTAGCTGATGCAGCTTTTCAGGTGGAAACACTTTTGAATAAACACCAATGATGAGAAGCAGCAAAAGTCAGAACATGACTTGGATTTTGTGTCATTTGCTTGGAAATTATAGACTCGCTTGCTATTGCTCACACATACAACCTTGCATAATATTGAGACATACATGTACATATAATCCGCTTCCCTTACTGTCTCTTTTTACTCTAGAAAAATGTGCGAAAAAGATGGAAACTGATATCACAAATCATAATCAATTAGCGAAAGAGTTAGCTTTCTCTTTAAAAGCATCATCGCATTTTGCTAATGAAGATATCTGAGCGGTGATATTCTCATACATGCCACAACTGCACATGCATTTTCCTTGATTTCAGACAGTTATTATCTTCTGTGCATTTGGTTTATAGAGTTTCTAAAGCTGCATTGTGTTTTGCTCTGACTTGCCGGTGGTGGAGATCACAAGATCAAAGCAGGAAAGAATGTTTACAATGTTTTTGTGACACTTTTGATGTATTAGGCATGCATTAATCAATAAAATGATGAATGTCCATGCATAGTAGTTCCATATTTGTACCAACAGCCATGTTGGTTTGTAACTTCATGTTTTAGATAAGCATCTGAGGTTGGTGACTGTTTATGTACAAATTTGCCAGCCAGCACATCCACCTAATTAACAGTATGGTGTTTATGTACAATGCATCTTAGCAACGGCGTAGCCAGGATTTCATCTTAGGGGGGGCGGTTAGTCTGCGAGGGAGCGAAGCGACCGAGCCCGAGCGAGCGGAGCGAGCGAGGGGGGGAGGGTGTGGGAGGGGGGTGTCCCCCCTCCCATGGTAAGAACTTTTTGCATTTTGATGTTGTAAATGGTGCAATTTGATGCGTGTTTTTGCGCGTTATATCGACGTGAAACAGTCCCACTTGTTTAAGGTAGCAGTTTATTTTGATGTAGATTATTATTGAACAATTTGCCTATAAAATGCTATAAGTTAAATACACTTCTTGTATTAATTCTTTTCACTGAATATCATGGACGCGACTGAACCCGAGCGAGCGGAGCGAGCGATGGGGGAGGGGAGGGTGTGGGAGGGGGTGTCCCCCTCCCACGGTAAGAACTTTTTGCATTTTGGTGTTGCAAATGGTGCAATTAGATGCATGTTTTTGCGCGTTTTATCGACGTGAAACAGCCCCACTTGTTTAAGGTAGCAGCATATTTTAGTGTAGATTATTATTGAACAATTTGCCTATAAAATGGTATACGTTAAATACACTTCTTGTATTAATTCTTTTCACTGAATATCATGAACGCGACTGAACCCGAGCGAGTGGAGCAAGTGAAGGGGGAGGGGAGGGTGTGGGAGGGGGGTGTCCCCCCTCCCACGATGAGAACTTTTTGCATTTTGATATTGCAAATGGTGCAATTTGATGCATTTTTTGCGTGTTTTAACGAGTTGAAACGGTCCCACTGGTCTTGTTTAAGGTTGCAGCATATTTTGATGTAGATTATCATTGAACAATTTGCCTATATAATGGTATAATTTAAATACACTTCTTGTATTAATTCTTTTCACTGAATATCATGAACGCGACTGAACCCGAGCGAGCAGAGCGAGCGAGGGGGAGGGGAGGGGGTGTCCCCCCTCCCACGGTGAGAACTTTTTGCATTTTGATGTTGCAAATGGTGCAATTTGATGCATGTTTTTGCGTGTTTTAACGAGTTGAAACAGTCCCACTTGTTTAAGGTTGCAGTATATTTTGATGTAGATTATCATTGAATAATTTGCCTATAATATGGTATAATTTAAATACACTTCTTGTATTAATTCTTTTCACTGAATATAATGAACACGACTGAACCCGAGCGAGTGGAGCGAGTGAAGGGGGAGGGGAGGGTGTGGGAGGGGGGTGTCCCCCCTCCCACGTGAGAACTTTTTGCATTTTGATGTTGCAAATGGTGCAATTTGATGCATGTTTTTGCGTGTTTTAACGAGTTGAAACAGTCCCACTTGTTTAAGGTTGCAGCATATTTTGATGTAGATTATCATTGAACAATTTGCCTATATAATGGTATAATTTAAATACACTTCTTGTATTAATTCTTTTCACTGAATATCATGAACGCGACTGAACCCGAGCGAGCAGAGCGAGCGAGGGGGAGAGGAGGGGGTGTCCCCCTCCCACGGTGAGAACTTTTTGCATTTTGATGTTGCAAATGGTGCAATTTGATGCATGTTTTTGCGTGTTTTAACGAGTTGAAACAGTCCCACTTGTTTAAGGTTGCAGCATATTTTGATGTAGATTATCATTGAACAATTTGCCTATATAATGGTATAATTTAAATACACTTCTTGTATTAATTCTTTTCACTGAATATCATGAACGCGACTGAACCCGAGCGAGCAGAGCGAGCGAGGGGGAGGGGAGGGGGTGTCCCCCTCCCACGGTGAGAACTTTTTGCATTTTGATGTTGCAAATGGTGCAATTTGATGCATGTTTTTGCGCGTTTTATCGACGTGAAACAGTCCCACTTGTTTAAGGTTGCAGTATATTTTGATGTAGATTATCATTGAACAATTTGCCTATAAAATGCTATCATTTAAATAATCTTCTTAGTTGTATTAATTCTTACACTGAATATCATGAACACTGTCTGTTCAGCAGTCAAACAGAACTAGAAATATCACTGAAGGTGATTAATACCCCCGCCCCGTGACGACAGTCTTACCCAAGGAATGATCTTTCCTTGATCTTCTGCCATTTAAATGCCGTTACCATGGCAACGCAGCTTCCGACACGTCCGAAAAATATGTCTTGCACATCTTCCCACCAAGACTATTGTGTGTGCCACATTTCATAAGCTTTTGTCAAAAACTGAGGAAGTAGTTCAATCCACAAGATCTTTCCTTGATCTTCCGTCATTAATATGTCGTTACCATGGCAACGCAGCTTCCGACACGTCCAAAAAATATGTCTTGCACATCTTCCCACCAAGACCAATATGTGTGCCACATTTCATGAGCTTCAGTCGAATACAGAGGAAGTAGTTCAATCCGCAAGATCTTTCCTTGATCTTCTGCCATTTATATGCCGTTACCATGGCAACGCACCTTCCGACACGTCCGAAAAATATGTCTTCCACATCTTCCCACCAAGATCAAGGTGTGTGCCACATTTCATAAGCTTTGGTCAAAAAACTGAGGAAGTAGTTAAATCCGCAAGATCTTTCCTTGATCTTCTGCCATTAATATGCCGTTACCATGGCAACGTACTTTCGGGTACTGTCAAAAAATGCGTCTTGCACATCTACAACCAAAGGCACACATCTGTACCAAGTTTCATGGAAATTGGGCAAAAACTGAGGAAATAGTTTGCAACACAAAATTTTCCATCATTTTGGCTCATAATATGTGAGCTGTTACCATGGCAACATACTTTTTGTCACTGTCAAGAAATGTGTCATGCTGACCTATATCCTAAGACAAACATTCAATATGAATTCCATGAGAATTGGAAGAACACTGATGAAGCAGTTTTGCCATGAAGCATTTTGCCCTATATTTTACCAATAACATGCCGTTACCATGGCAACGCACTTTTTGCCACTGCGGAAATATGTGTCTTGCACATTAACATATTCAGATGAACATCTGTACCTAATTTCATAAAAATTGATCAAAAACTGTGGGAGGAGTTCGCGACGCAAGATTTGTACCCATTTTCGCCCATAATATGCCGTTCCCATGGCAACGTACTTTTGGGTACTGTCAAAAAATACGTCTTGCACATCTACAACCCAAGGCACACATCTGTGCCAAGTTTTATGGGAATCGGTTGAAAACTGAGGAAGTAGTTCGCGACGCAAGATTTGCAACGGACCGACCGCCCGACCGCCCGACCGCCCGACCGACCGCCCGACCGCCCGACCGCCCGACCGCCCGACCGACCGCCCGACCGCCCGACCGTCCGCTGATTCCTATATACCCCCTTCAAACTTCGTTTGGCGGGGGTATAAAAAGCATGCACACGAGGGTGTAGATAGGGGCATATCCCCTCCCACACGAAGGTGATTTTGCGTTTTCAGACCTGAAATTCAGCGATCTGTTGCAAATTTTTGGTGCAATACTTTTTCATCGAAGTGATAAAATCACAGAATTTAGCTCTTATTCCGAATGTGCACGCCAGCTGTGTGTATGTATAAAGTCTAGTGAGGTATATAGAGGAAGGGGGATTCCTCCTCCCGCTCGCGGAGCTTTTACGTTTTTGGAATTGAAATAAAGCGATCTGGGTATAGCCACAGTCTATACTTCTATGCATAGTGGAAGGGGGGGGAGGGGCGGGGGAGCAGGGAGAAGGCGTGGGCGAGTGTTATCCCCACCCTTCCCTTCCGATCGAGCTTTTGCCTTTTTAAGGTTGAAATTGAGATATCTCATCTACGCATTTTTGATGGAATCAACATTTGGGAAATCACACACACACACACACACACACACACACACACACAAACTGATGGGGGGGGCTGAGGGAGGAAAGGGTCGATTAAAAGGGGAAATTCCCCTTATACATGAGGGAACCTTGAGTTTTCGGAATATAAGTGATAAGTCTTGTGCACTCAGAATTATTCATAATTTTTTTGTAAATCTAAAAAGTGTACTAAGCTATGGAAAGAGGCACAGAGGGGGAGGGTTTGGGAGGGGGTATCCCCCTCCCAAGCACGAGAGATTTTGCATATTTTGAATTGAAATTCAACGATCTGGTGCACACTTTGAGTGAAATATTCAAAAAATATCTTATTTGATGAAAGGTTGCAAAGGAGACCCGCTTCATGTGCATGCATATACAGTATACGCGCATTTTTTTTTTCCGCCTCCCAAATCCCCGGTCCAAATCTTAGGGGGGGCGATCGCCCCCATCGCCCCCCCCCCCTGGCTACGCCAGTGCATCTTAGTAAACAAACAAATGCACACAGCAAAGGGAAGAAATAGATTACTGGTACTTCCTTGCTTACAGCGTATTTATACATGTATCTAATAATCTAGTTCATAATTAGCTCGTGTGTGCATGTGAGTACACATGATCTTTCTTTCTTTCTTTTTTCTCAGTTGGTTAGGCACTTCACTTGTTTTTCACCGACAGAGTACACATGTCAGATTTTACAGTGTACACATTTCCCTAATTGATCTGTTATTCCAGTTCAAAAAACCCTCAACACATGATATCCATGCATTGCAACTACACACTCATATACACATTGCATGTATATTATGTACCAGTATGTTTCCCTAAAAAGTCTTCATCACTCTTGTTGTGACACAAATCGTCGCTCCGTCACAAATTGTCACCCCCTGAAACAGGTGACAATTTGAACACAGACAGATAACATTTAGGGAGGGTACCTCCCTCATATGCCTTTTTTCTCGGTCTCTCTTTCCTAGCCCGCCTCTCTGCTGAAATTGACACACCCATACTATTTTGAAATCAACGCTGCTGTGAACTCTATAAACACGTGCTCATACATGTTGAAGGCATTTTCATTGCCACAATGGTGCCGGCTGCTGCCCAAAAAGTTCGTTCGCACAAACATCAAAACACAAGCACAAACAGACACACGTGCGTATACAGACACACGTATACACACAGACAAACAAACCACTACCACTATACAACCACCACACATGCACAGTTTCCACATATTGTAATACTATACTCCAAACACACACACACACACACACAGCTATGCACAAACGCATACACAAGTCACATAATATGCACCTACAAATCTTACACAGCACATACCATGCAGCAGCGATGCCAAGTTCCAAAAACTTTTATGAGTGAGATTTTCATGACTCGGCGTTTCGGCACTCGCGCGCATGCGCGCGCGAACGAGGAGGGTGTCACCCCTCCCACGGTAGGGAGCTTTTTTTTTTAATTATCAGCTCTTAATGATGCGATCTGGTGCATACTTAACCCTAAAAGGGCCGGGGGGGGCGGAATCCGCCCCCCCTCGACGTTTCGCGCTATAATTCTGTGACGCGAGAAGGCCTCGTCGCGAGGCTTCTTGACTTTCTTCGTTCAAGTCTCGCGCAACTTTTGAGACCAAATTTGCAACGTTCACGCATACTTAACGCGAAGCCACGCCCATTTTTGTAACGGAATGTCGCCTCAAAACGGGCACAATTTTGTGATTTAGTGTACATTTCCTATGGAAAACGGTGCTCTGTCATGAAAGTCATAAAAACCTAATTATTTTCACAATTAATCACTTTCATTGATTAATTTTGTGCTAATTATGGTAGAAAAGTGGTCAGTGACAATTTCCAATGAAAAAACAAAGAAAAAACAAAAGTTGAAAAACAAAGAAATACATAAGAAATTCTGAAAACAATAAAATACATAAGAATTTGAATGAGTTTTGGAAGTTTTTTTGAATATGCATGAGAAAAATGGGTGCCCTGCGTGAGATCGTGAGACAGGCCCTAAATGCTTGAGTCTCACGCAGAATGCGTGAGACTTGGTAGTGTAGCTCTGCATGCAGCCCCCCCACATACACACATTATGCATATTAACTTACCAGTCATACTCATCCCACCCAAGCATAACATCGCAGCAACCACCCCAACCACACAATTCACAGTGCAAGGCCGACAACATGTGTGCAGTTCCGTTTCATTTTGCCAGCACAAATTGCCGCCATCGAGGTAAAAAATTGGGAACTTCACAAGCAGCACAAATTGTCACCGGGCGACAAATTATGCAGGGGCAACAATTTGTGCCGCCAACTCCGGCACAAATTGTCGCCCCGGCTCTTTGTGACGGAACAACTCTTTTTGCGAAAGAAATTTACCCCTCCTAGCCTATAATTCATCATCATTGACTACTTTTACATCAGGGTGTTTAACAATGTCTTCATCATGAACATTCCTTTCAGACATTTTGACAAATTTGAAATTCCTTTTTTTTACTTTGCAGCTGTTGAAGATGTACTGTTACCCTAGTGTGAAGCGATTCGCATCATTAGTTGTAAGACATGAATGCGACGTAACATGCGTACATTTCTCTCGTTACGTTCAGACGGTGATCCTCAACCCTGAGGATGGCTATCTTCAAGGATGAGCTCATAGCTAAGCACCGTGCACTCGAAGACAGCTACCTTGAAATTAACTCGAAGATAGCTATCCACAAGATATCTGAGAGTTAGCGCTCTATCAACAAGCCGCATGGGGTCCCCACTCATAGTTTAAAGCATGGTGTGGACACGATAATCAACAAACTTGCAGATAAATGTGACCTCTCCATGAACTTAGCCCCCCATCTAATGCATTTTCCTCTACTTCCGGGTCAATGTAAACACACTGCAGGTGCATGTGTGGATCATGGACCTCCATGTATGGATAGAGTCAAAACATGTTACACCCTCGTTAGTTCTGTGGTCATTGCAAAACTTCAAGTTCTGTGGTTTTATCATCGAGTAGGACTCGCTCATAGTTACAGGGCCAGTAGCCTTTCCTCAAGGATACCTACCTTTGAGGATAAGCTTCGTCGTGTGTATGCGCATCATAGTTAAGGGCCAAAGATTATCCTCGAAGATAGCTATCCTCAAGGTTAAGGATCACCATGTGAACATAACTTCTGTCAATTACTGTACTCCACAACTGCCAATTTAACCACTCAAGAAATTGCTGGGAAGTGTCCTGATTCATGAAAAATTAAACTCACTAAATGCAGTACATGGTGTACACAGTATAAAAGACCAGAGAGAGAGAGTGAGAGAGAGACAGGTTACCTCTTTGTCCGGAGTGGGGGCGCTGACAACCTGTCTGAGTCTAAACTGGACCTGGGCGAAGTGAGAGGTGAGAGCCAGGAGGGATGAGTTCAGCTGGGCCTGTTCCTCCTCCAGCTGACGAAGCTGCTCCTCCACATTCACATGACTGACCGTTTCCATGGAAACAGGGATACAGAGACACTGATATCAAGTCTGGCTGGTTTTGACATGCATGCTTACAGTACAGCTTACAATATACCATCTTCACCTTTATAGGAACTGCTTGATGAAACTTAGGGCAAATTCAAGATAAATGCTGTTAAAGCAAATTTGTATTAAGAAGCATTACAAAGCAAGTTATCTTTGACTTATATTTGATTTTGGCTATCACATACACTATACCGGTACAACTACCAGACTATCTTGAGCATGCTTAACCATAGATTCAGACACTAAATTTTGTAAGAAAACACGGCATGTACAATTCTATGTCCACAATGTAAAAGATAATTTTTCAGCACAGGATTGAACAACTCACTCATCATTATCATGAAACAAACCTGAGGTTCCTTCAATTAAGAAATGTCCAATCTTTAGACTCTAAGTCAGAGGGATGGGAATCCCCCCCACCAGATAAAAATGTGCACATTACTACAAATGTTGTTTTCCTACAATATGTTCCTGCACTGACTCACTCAAACACTAATGTAACCACAGATTAATGTTTGATTATGAAAGTCAGATCAATAGCAGTGTAAGTTCATATGATTGCTTCGTATTTAGTGAAGTGAGGTACATAAGGAATGATATGAACTTCAGTTTTGTGATTTTGGGAGGGTAACATAGGCAATGATATCGAAATCTTGTCAATGTGGAGCTGGGATGGAATGACACAAAGACATCTACTGACCAAAGCTGCCTTTATAATAATGACAACGAAGTGAGAAAACAGACTTGGGATTATAGAAGAAGATGGGTATTCCTCCTTTTTAATATAAAGAAATGCACATTATTAAGATGTTTATTTCCTACATGTACATGTATATTGTACATTTCCTGGGTTTGCTCACTCACTTGCAAAGTACCTACTTTCTCTCAATCTTTTTCCTGGTGTTCCAGATCAAATCTAGTATGAGTTTGGTCTGATAATGCATTTTGTTGGCACACCACATGTGAGCAGGGTAAGGTAACTAACCTGTCTTCTGCCATGATGGTAGGAGGGGAGGGGGCCACCGCCCCCAGTGGGGGCCAACGCTCTTTGGGCCGCTCCCCATCAAAGATATCCATAGAGTCATCTGTGAGCACAGCATCATCCATGGTGACTGGTGTGCAGGGGTCGGAGTTCAAACCGTAATGAGGTCAAAATTACTGCCAGGGTCAAAGGTTAGGCTTCACAGACCTGTCACAATAGCAACAAAACAAATCATTAGTGACATCCCTGACAACCTACATTGTACCTACATTGTATTAAACATAATGAAAGCGAAGTCAACTGAGGCTGACTTCTCCTGATTTTCCAAAAGACTTCACACTGCACTAGCAGACACTTGGCACTCAGTATCTGTATTTTTCTGTACTGGTACACCATTTGCTCTTTCCAGGACCTACAATTATGTAGTGGAGATCTACGTACATTGCATTATATAACAAGCTCTCTGCAACCAAGTCATACACGTGTACCTCATTCAAAATAATGAAATACTGGTTTCGTATGGCTAAACAGTTTCTGTAGAGTACAGTCCAGTACTGTACGGTACATTGTTGTTTTCAATAAGACATGGAATATGCAACATATCATATCAGTTCGGGAAACCCACTCACAAGGGGGGCCCCTCCTTATAGGTAACCCGTCCCCCTTATAAGTAACCCCGTCCCCCTTATAAGTAACCCCCGGGGCACCCCTTATAAGGAGTCTCCACGCTTTTTTGCAATGCAACGCGAAAATGAAAGGACTGCGGCAATTCACTTGATTATGTCCATAAAGCTTCACAAGTTTCCTAGTTACTCACGAAATTTGAGCAAAATCGGTTTGAGGCATCATATCTAAAATCATGGATTTAAATGCGATGTCAAACAACCCATGCGAATGCTGAAATGCGAGCGATTACTGGCGTGAGTGTCGCCAGGCGCGGCGGCGCGGCAATGCTTGAGTGCAGACGTGGCGACTGACTACGGAGACTTTCGTTCATTCAGGTGGCTCAAACCGATTTTGCTCAAATTTCGTGAGTAACTAGGAAACTTGTGAAGCTTTATGGACATAATCAAGCGAATTGCCGCAGTCCTTTCATTTTCGCGTTGCATTGCAAAAAAGCGTGGAGACTCCTTATAAGGGGTGCCCCGGGGGTTACTTATAAGGGGGACGGGGTTACTTATAAGGGGGACGGGTTACTTATAAGGAGGGGCCCCCCTTGTGAGTGGGTTTCCCGAACTGATATAAACTACTTGTAGTTCAAATTCAATCTTATTAAATGGCGATAATGGTGAGCCAAACAGCAACAGTAAAGCCAAGCGCAGTGGACGGTATTGATTAAAAGGTGGGTCCCAGTCCCACCTTGAATAGGATCTGTCATTTCAAAACCAATTTTCATCAAATAAACATTGAATTCCTCTTGGAATTACACACTTTTCATATTTCAAAAGGTTTCTCACCCCAAAATGTTAGAAATCTGAAGTTAGGTCTCAACCAAAACTATACGATCCCTTTAACGTTAAGTTTACATACACCTGTATATTGATAGAACTAACTGAGTGTTAGCTAGAACTAACGTTAACGATAGAAGAACATATATTAGGAATCTAGGATGTCGATGTATTAGTTTATTACTAGCATTGTTACAATTGAATTGTATTAGACACCCAACCATACTATTTAGTGTATTTAATAAATTACTGGTAGTGTTACTGCATCTGAAATTAACACTCAAAAAACAGAAATAATAATAGAAACTTTATCGAATACAGCTGACACTAGCAATCAGTTATAGATAGACAGTCTGACAGAAGGCCCTGCCCTGCCCTGATTACATACACGTAGATTCTAGATGGTCTTCCTTTTTTTTACACACTCATCACAGCATTCCACACGACCTGCATTACCGTTTCACAAATATTAACACATACGCGAGTTTTCACATTTGACATTTAGATTTCCTGGCATTCATTTTAGCCGCTGAACTATACTCCACAAGCGCATTACACTCGAAAAGCAGCTTATTTACAGCGTTTGTTTGTACACATCGCATGCTGAAGAACCACTTGTATTCTGCAGCTAACCACACGCACAGCACAGCCGAAGGATTGTGAATTCGACGTAGTGCAAGATGAGGTGGTTTCTTTACTATTTAGCCTATAATTCACAAGCGCATAGCACATAAAAAAAACATATAACGGAATTCCCACATACCATACATCATGATATTTGTAATTTGGCCTCCCTTGTCAACAGACGGCGTCTGAGGACTGACCAAAGATAAGAAATATGGTCACTTGTCCACGCAGTGGAGGTCAATTTCCACGAAAGTCTATACGCGACCCGTGCTCATACTGACTGTGATGCATTTATGGCATACATGTACAATATGTACATGTACTGCAATGTTCCCTACCGACCCTCTGTGCGTGCACATGCTGTACTCCAAACAACAACCCAGCTGGCGCTGTATGCCGGAAACGCGAAGGCTCTGAAATCGAGACAGCAGACCGGTGCGGTGGTTGGTGGGATGTCACAGGATCGCGGACGCTGATGATCTAGCCTGTGCTGTGTTGATCAGTGTAAATTCAAAGAATGTTTTTCTTCCTCTTCTTCTGGTTAAGTCTGCCTCCATCAATTAGCTGAAGATTCTTGCAGACTGAGTGTGTTATTTACATTATAATACAGCTTATTTAGATGTATTTACAAGCACAAAAGAAATATGTAGCTGGTACTGAGTATTTTAAAAGTAGTTATACTCTACAGTAAAATCGCCCAATATTGGTGGTCATTCTCTTTCAGGTACCCGAGTCGTTCGACTTGACATTACTTTAAACAAAAGGGATCGTATATATAGTTTTGGTTTCTAACATTAATTTTTGGGTGAAATAATGAGAAACCTCTTATAAAATGTGAAAGAGCATGTAATTCCAAGAGGAATTACATGTTTATTTGATGAAAACTGGTTTTGAAATGGCTGAGATATGCAAAACAGAGGAAAGGTGGGACCCATACCACTTTTTTGCTTTGTTTTACTTTGTATAGCAGTTTCTGGATGTCTCAGGCATTCCAAAACAGATTTTCATCAAATGAACTTTGAATTCCTCTTAGAATGGCATGCATGCTCTGTATTATTTCATAAGTGGTTTCTTGGTATATTACAAAAAGTTAATGCCCAATTCTCACCTCAACCAATAGGCCTATACCATCCCTTTAAGACCTGTAAATCGTTTGTATCCTTCCTTTGTTGGTTTGTTTATTTGTTTATCTGTGGAGGAAAAATGTAAGCTATAAAAATCAAAGAAAAGGGGAAAATTCCAAAATAACATGACTTATTTTATGTATTGAGTGAATGCAACAATGGGTGACTAGTAATGGAACATGAAGATCACTGAAGTTTGAGAAAAATCGGACAGTCTGTTCGAAAGTGGTATTGTTAAAATTTGATGCCACCATCGCTTAATGAATAAAGATTGCATTTCGTGATAATCGACATTACAGCTTAGCAATCATAAAGAAAAATAAAGAGCATAAAATAATTATCTTTATGAAAAACGCACTAAAACACGTAGTACGTATAAGCCTATATACTTGCTTCTCTGTTTTCCGAAAAAGGGAAGTCAATTCCTCTTTCATAATGCTATAAATTCAATAATGGTGAGGAATTCTCTCTATGGGCTATAAGACCCTTATTGTCTTTAGTTGGTGATACCATCGCACCACAAGCTGTTGTAGCCTTCTTATACATCGACAATGGCACCGAAACTTTAAAAACTTTCCAACGAATTGTCAGATTTTACATAACTAATAATGAAGCATTCACTCAATGCAAATGTATAGGCCTATAAAGGAAACTTCGCCACAAAGTTTACTTTTGCTCAGACGGACTACATGCAACATCAGTGCAGGTAAGCCGTATTTTATACTTGTAGGATAACTAGTGATGATTGAATGATTATTGATGCAATGGACATATTGTTTTTTGATGGGAGAGAAACTTTACAGTTTACTGGGAGATTTGTTAATGACATCATTACCATGCCAATTTCAGTGTTTTGTTTGGGGTTTTTTTTTGGTTTTTTTTTTGTTTTGTTTTGTTTTGTTTTGTTTTATTTTTTTTTGGGGGGGGGGGGGTTGGCAGCGACACCGATTTGATATCCACTGTCATTCTGTTCTCCGGATTTACATTCGGTGTTTGTTTGTTTTTTTCAACAATCTCGAACATGGTTTGGAATGTCATTTTAAGATGAAACGTCTGTCTTCACTCTTATTATTGTTCGGCATTGTTCTCTTTTCTGTGTACACGTCATTACTCAGTCCCTTTTTTAAAAAGTCATCGTCGCTAAATGGGTATTACGGATCACTACAAAGCCATATGAACATAAACAAGTGAAAATCAATCTGAATGATGTGAATGGTTGTGAGGTTATCGCTCCTATCCTACAAGATGTAGAATATTTTTGATCGTAATGACAATGTAACCGCGGTAAGTTATACTGATTTATATAGGAAAACAAGACGGCAATTACATGCGACTCTTTATCTGATAATCTTTGTCACAGAAATTCGATTCCTGTACAAATATTATAAGGAGAATACGTCTGTCCATACAGCGTACATCACACAATAACATTTTCTTGGGTCTATATTAGAAAGACTATAGCTTGCTCATTTTTCGTTGTTCTGTCTTTTCTTCCCGGTGTATGTGATGGAACGATAACGAACCTTATTTCATTTTCGGATTAACAAACCTTCGGGATAACGAACTGTATCCTATGGCACTCTTTTATGCACCATCACACACAAAGCACAAACAAGCTATGTTATATGTCTTTTGCTCAGTAAATGATGATAATTTTTTCATCATAATGAACAGTTGTGTTTAGGACACATTGATAGGTTTGAGGGGAATGCATGCATGTACAAGCCTGTTTTTTTAGCTGCCCCTCCATTTTCAACATTATTTATTGTAAACATCATGAATCTTGGCTTTACAACCTGTTGTGTGATTATGCTATATTTTGATACACTGCAAAAAGTCCGGTGTTAAATAGTGAACACCGAGCTGGTGTTAAATTTTCGGTGCTCATTTATGGTGTTAAATTAACACCTACAGGTGTCATTTCCAAATTTTAAACTGTTTTTTTGAAGAGTTTATAGTAACTGCACTTCTTGTTGATTTTTAATTTAAACAAGACGATCAAGAATTTTACATTAAAATATAGATTTTTGAAAAAATGTGAAAATAAATTTACACCAAAGTAACACCAGCTGGTGTGGTCCCTTATTGAAGCTGGACGGGTGTTAAACCACTGATATTAACACCAGCAAATATCAAATCAACACCATGTGTTGTCATTTTTTAATTAACACCAGTACAGTGTCAAAATAACACCAGGTACAGTGTCAAATTAACACCACGAAGTGTCAGGTGAACACTTTTCAACAACATCACAGTGCATTTTTAACACCTGTGGGTGTGGTCCTTTATTGAAGTTTGATCGGTGTTAGATTTAACACCTGTGGTGTTAAATCTAACACCGATGTTTTTACAGTGTATATTCAAAATATGAGTAAAGATTTTTTATCGCACTTATATTCTTTGCTTCTAATGAAAACAGTTAATGAAATGAAATGAAATAAGAAGTTGATATAGAAGAAACTGACGAGAACTCTAAGCCCCGTCACGTTTCCTCTGATTCTCATAGCCTGTTTTGCTTGGAGAAGGGATTCTCTCCCCATCTGTCATCTGTCATGGTTTGAGCTTTGTTTACAAGAAGACTTGGAAGAGAGGTTAGCTTTCTAGGAAAACGGAAGTTGTCCGAAGACCTCGTGTTGCCTACTCCATCCTGATGTCCGTCTACAGTCTTCTCGATACCGTGCAGTACTCATATCGGACATCGGAGTGATTAGTTTGAAGGACACAATGTCATTTCTTTTGCATGTCATCGTTCCAGTGAATTGAGGGTGATAAACATCGCACTGCTCATCCGCAAGAGATGAAGAGTTGAGTCCGCCGTTTCATGAAAAAGTCTGTGACAAATCATTCCGCATTTAACGTTTATAAGATTTTATTTACTGTTTACAGTGTAAAAATAATGAGAGTCACTATATGCTTACACGGCTTCCCGTGAAATTACAGGCCTTTGAAACAAGGGAAAACTTAATTTTTAACTCGAAGTCGTCTAAGTTGTGTTTTAAAAACATAATGTGTGTCAAAGAGTAAAAAGGAAATATTTATAACTATAAATAGCATATACTCTACAGTGAAGATCTCTTCAAGTTAAAATATATAGGGAATAGACTATTGTTTCGTAATGATGCATTTTTCCTGATATAATACATAGTTAAAGGAGACCTCCGGATGATTTTCAGATTTTTACATTTGAACAACTATACATTATTTATACTGAGGACAGAGTTTCAGAATTCATGATAATCGGGACGAAGAATAAGAATATTTTCAAAATTTAGAACAAATTGCAATGAACAAGGATGATGACATGGCAGAGTCACCACAAGAATGCATGAGTTGGGGTTCAAGGAAGCAAAACAAAAGAAGAAGGCATGCATAGATTATACCGCAGGTGAACTCGCAAGCAAGCGGTATTGTAATGAAATTACACTGCTACATTTCTGAAAATGTGAACCTCCTATGTCGTCATCCTTGTTCAGTGTAATTTGTTTAAGGTATTTCATAGTATTGTTTCTTTGCTGAAGAACCACAATAAATTCCACAAATCTATACATGGAGTTGTCGATTTATGTACTACATGATGTGAAATGCTGAAAATCGTCTGGAATGTTCCTTTAAACGCAGATGCTTGTTTGTAGAGAGTGTTGTGAAAGCGGTGGTAGTGCATAATACCATCATAATGATAACCAACACTTTACCACACTGGGATTTTAAAAAACAAAGATTCTGAAGACATTCTTTTTCTTCTTGGAAAATGGTGGAAACACAACCATGGGCAAACTATTTTAAGTTCTAGTGGAATCTAAAAAATCTATTGAAATATCACATTCAGATAAAATCACCACATGGGTAAAATATGTAGGGCAATAAATAACTTACGAGCTCCATGGTATTTTTCTCTGATAGGTTGTATTGGTTGCAACCAGTTAAAATTATGTAGATTACTAGTAGTAGATGAGGAGATAATGCTTTGGTGTATAATAACAGTAAATATACAGTTATGTTTATGGTCGACGTAATTCAGGGATCGGTCATCATTGTTGAGTTTTATACACCCCTCATCCTCACTCATGAGCTGGAAACCGTTCTGTTGTAAAATGACTGCTGCTATACTCAGCCTTTGTATCAAAACGTACACGGAGCTCTCTATGATAGTCATGTCATTGAGGATCACGCAATGCGATTAACGCATGCATAATGTGCACTATTTTTATGCTGGTTGTGGCCAGCTTTCTATAGAGTTCGTATATAAGATAACATATTGTTGAAATATTGGTCGGTTGAAAACACGACCCGAATCGCCTGAAAAAAAAACCACCAAACAAACAAACAAACAAACAAACAAAAAGAAGAAGAATTCAGATGTAAGAAACACAGTGAGAGAGACAAAAACAGGTGACCGCGTAACATTCGGTTCTCGACGACATGGTAATCAGTGCTCTCTTCCTCTGCGCAGTTCCGGTACAACCCGGCCCGAGGCCGCCTCTCTAATGCCATAATGGGAAAGTCTAATGTCGTGTCAAGGGCGTTTCAGAAGTCCTCGGTAGCACTTTGTAGCTATATACTTATATTAGTACCTTCGCTACTTCCTTTATTTATATGACATGTATGTCATCATGACAGTATAGGCCCTATACGTCACTGCATGTTTTTCCAAGTTGGTATATGTCGGTCAAACATCGATGGAATAAAAACCTACTATACTCCTTGTTCAGAACCTACTTGAATAAACACACAGTACAAAATAAACTAACAGAACAGAAGAATTTGATTGAAATAAAGAAGCTCAGTGGAATGTTAAGATTCACCTGTTTTTGTTAAAGGAAGTATTGTCACAGAAATCATCTGGGAAAATCAGATTTTGCTGCCATCACCCATAACCCTATAGTTGTCATTATACGAGTTTTACCTCAAGATATTGTAAAGAAATATGCCATTGGAGATAATTATTGAGCAACAGCAAAGTTCTCACTTCAAAGTCATTACTGCTCATAGGCCTAGATACAAACATGTCAAAAATTTCTACTGTATCAAATATCCTTTAAAACAAGATAATTTCTTTACATTATTTACATATACGTCTATGCACTATCACGAATATGACCGTGTCGTGAAAACTCGTGCATTATCCATATTATGCATGGAAAACTTTCACTTTCATTTCCGGGTAGTTGTTTGTGTTTTGTTTGTGTTTTTCTTTGCTTTCTATCTATCTTTTTATCTTTCTTTCTTTCTTTTATTTTATGATGCCACGTCTACCATTTTTCGGGGGGGGGGGGGAGGGTATATGAACATTCAACTTAAAAACGTATTATATATATAGATAGGCCTATAACTTTTCACGTTACTGAAAATAGAATTGCACAACACTCATTTTATTATGAACAGATAACTTTTTTAGTATTTTCAACATGTTTGTCCATAAACACCTCAGGTTCTATTATACGCTCACTCAGACATCGAATATACACGAATGCATGGGGATGCTATATCCGTGTTGACCAGTTCGAGGGGGAGGGGTCTCTATCAGTTACAGATGATGAGTAGATGACATGTTAAAGCCATGTTGCACTTCATGTGCGATGGGGCTTTCACTATTCCGAAGGTTCGATCGTCCGAAAATGAAATAATGTTCGCTTGTCCGAAATTAATGGAAAAAAAAAACAACAACAACATACAAACAAGCATGATATCAACATTAGAGTAGCAGAGCTTAGGAATTACGAACCGGATATTACCTTTTCGGATTAAGGACCCTTCGAAAATAGCGAACTTTTTTATTTTTGATTTTACGAACATTCGGAATAGTGGACCTTATTTAATTCTTAGATTAACGAACCTTCGAAGTAAAGAACCTAATTTCATTTTTCGAATTACGAACCTTCGAAATAACGAACCTATGATAACCAACGTGGTGGTGGAGGAGGCGCTGGAGAACGGAAACTTGTGAGAAACGAAAAAAAAAAAGCCAATTCTAACAGTCATAATCATTGTAGCTATATTCATTAGATAGTTTTGATTGTTCATTACCATTTGCTATCCTAGAGTACGATGGGTGAAACGAATGATTACAACAATCATTCTGAACAGTATTGCCATCACCACCACCCTAAGACACCATTGCAATTTTTTGGCTGAAAGAATGTTAGATAAACCGGGTCAAGAGATTATGTTACAAGATTAATTGCACAGATGACCTATGAGGGTTACAAAAACAGGAACTCCATTACCGTTTATACTGATTCGGGCTTGCTTGATCGATCTTTTACTTGTAGTGTTGACAGACTTCCTTGCTGAAAACAATATATAGGCAGTTTGAATATTAACATGTTGTGCTAGTTAATGTCAATGATGGTTCAGGATCGTACGGTAGGCCTACTTTGATTTCAGTTTCAGTTTGTTTGGTTGATGATTTTTTTTTGGCTCCTCAAATTCGTACGATGTAATCTTTATAAATATTTTGTCATTGATGACAAAACAAAAACACTGACATGTTGATTTACGTTTACTGTCAGGATAGGATTGCGGCCGACATCCTGCAGGGTTCAAGCGGACTTTACCCAAGGAGGGGGAGGGGGGGGGGGGCAGGAAAATCCAATATCCTGGAATTCCGTGCACATCGCAACTCACTTTGAAGCCAAACAACACACGATTATTCTTTACAAGTTATACTGCATAAACTTTGTATGTTCATAAAAAAATGCCAGTTTTATTCAGAATGTTGAATGTGCGTTGCATATTTCAGATTCATAGATAAAAGTGTGATAACTGAAATACACATTTTATTACAGCATGTTTGTCTGCAACTTTACAGCAAAGCCTTCTATCCGCTCGTAGTCATGGAGCATCGACAGTACCTCGCTACAATAGTGAACGATAAGATAAGGAAATCACTTTTTGAATTTGATATTTACAGAAGCAAAACGATGTAAAGAGTAACAAAAAGAAAATAACACGTCGCAGTAACAAAACGGATTGAAAGTTATTAGCATAAAGGTGACGGAACAACGACAGACACATGTTCTTTACAGGGCAACATTGTGATAATATCGCCCCTGTTCGTACTAAAATGACGTCCCAAGATCACTCTTTAAACGGACGTGAAACACAACGACTATAATAGTGTGAGCATGCATTGTGTGTTAAATGTCAACCTGCATGTGGTGTGAGGAGTGGGATGTTGTTATTTTTGAAAGACATTTTTTTTTTCAGACAGAAGACAACATTCAAGGCTCGGAATGCTTGATTGTAAGTTATTGAAGCAGACAATAAATTCATTTGCAAAGAAACGATTGTGCTTTGAACATTTTCATTGCACTTTCCTGAAAGGATAATTCGTTTTGGGAAATACTGAATTACACGGGGAGATGTCCTGACTCTATTTTTTTTTATTTGGTGCAATGTGCTGCATACGACATACATTCAGTGATGATTGGTGATGAAACAACATTTATATAGCACCATTTATATGTAGTAATATTCAAAGGAGCCCAGCTCCCATCCATGTCACACATTGGCATTCACAAAGTTGCTGGAATAGATTCTTCAGTTTAGACTTTAAAAATGACGTGTTTTTTTCCGGAAACAGGGAGAGGTGATGTTATGTCACCCCTGTTTGTAAACAGTGACGTGACAAGATCACCCATTAAACAAAATGTGAAACATTATGTCAATAATGTGTGAACATTGTATCTTATGTAGTAATACAATTATACAGAGTACAGTGCATTATCTTGTCGTAGAATATCCAAGGACCAAAGGACCATGAAAGATCTTCCGTGCATAAATTACTATTATTATGTAATAATGTTTCTTTGCGAAAAAAACGTTCTTGTAGGAAACCTAAATTCCACAAGAATATATTTTGACTATATATATGAGAAGGTTAGTATGTTCAGAAGGACATGATCAGATGGTTAAAATCTTTCAATCCGCAGGTTGAGTATGATAATGACTTCCTCTCGATTCATTGTCTTTACTTTCGAAATAATAGTTAAACTGGGCAAATCTTTTAGTCACCGGATCTATATTTGTACTGTGTATGCTATAACATTGATACCCTTTCAATTGACAGTTATAAGAATTACAGGGACCCGTTTTATCAAAATATAAAATCGATTTTAAATTTCCTTAGCACACAGGCTGCCATAGACATACAGTTGAAATCAGCTTACACAATTTTAACTCTTCATAAAACAGGTCCCAGATATAATAGTTTGATAAAATGGTGATATCTTGTACGATGTATAGAGATTTAAGAGTGACTACATAATTTTCAAATCTTAATACGCGTGTTTCCTCATTCAGTCATGGTATTTTTTTTTTAATTCTCTGCTGACGAATAAGCAAAGTTGCACAATAATATTTCTACCCTGCTGTGCAGAACCAACAAGGTTGTATGTGTGATGTTCTTAATAATAATAATAATAATAATAATAATAGTGTATACTTTTATAGCGCAACAGTCCATCAAAAGATGCTCATGGCGCTTTTAGTCTTAAGGTTAGGAGAAGAAAGAAGAAAGAAAGACAGAAGAAGAAGAAGAGGAAGAAGAAGAAGAAAAAAAGAATTATGTGACATCTTCACTTTTTTTTCCTACAACATATTAAACAGATATGTTTTTAGGGATGTTTTACATGATTCCACAGAGGATGACTGGCGAACAGTGACAGGGATATCTTTCCATACTTTTGGTCCAATGTGGGAGAAAGAACGAGTTCCCCATGAATGCTTAACCTTAGGTATCTGAAATGAAAAGGAAGTAGAGGATCGAAGTCTGCGAGGAGGGTTATAACAATATAAAGAATTCTGGAGATACTCGGGTGCAGTTCAGTGAACCACATGATACACAAGAAGAGCAATTTTGAGATTAAACAGAATTTTGAGATTAAACAGGATTCTTGAGATTAAACAGAATATTTCAAAAAAATCATGTTGTTATCTTCAAGCAACAAGGGGTCAGAATATAATAGGCTAGGCCTACGCATTTGCAGTTGAAGTTTCAGCTTTTTCTTAGAATGCGAAGTCTGTTTGGGAAACAAAATTAACGAAAGCAAAAAAAAAGTTTGTTGCGCCCTTTGCCGTTGAGATTTTTACAACTGCTCCAAATATGGTCAACGATTCTACGAATCTCATATTACTATACTGCGTGATGTACGTATGACGTAGACGGGAAGTTCGTCCGATGGCTTCTCCTGGTACGATAACTGTCTGGCCAAAACTCCTGGAAAACTCGTTAGTATCAGCCAATCACAACCATGTCTAGTCCTGACGTCATTCCAACTCTGGCCCCGGAGGCGTCGCCCCGGAGTAGGGTATATAATACGGTTGCTCCCGAAGTTCGAGTAGTGAAAGTGTGTCACCGAAACTCAACAGCAGTGACCATAACGGGACGACAAGCTCGAAAAGCAGGCGATACCGAAAGACTCGTAGTGGTCTAGATCTGATTCTCAACTGTCATCGTCATTACCAATTACAGGTATGTCTTCCGTTTGGATTTGTGTCTCCCCACCCCAGCTCCTCTCTCTTTTCTCCCTTTGTTTTATTCTTTATCCTTCTTTCTCCTGCAATTATTATAATGTATATCCCTTTTCCCTCTCTGCCATGTCTGCACTCTCTCCTCTTCAGCTCCTCTCCAAACTCCCAATCTGCAACTCTCTAACGTCGGTACATATTGGATCCATAATACTTTGCGAGGTTTACATTTATCCTTCCCCACTATAGTAGAGAAGAAGTATATAGCACTAGTATAACCAACGCAAAGAGATAGTCTTATAGCAAAAATGCTAGCTGTACTGTCATGGGAGATTATGACTGGGTTTCCTCATGAAGCCAGAGCTAGTCAGTGATTTCCGTTAATTTACACTTCGTTCAGTTGATGCTTTCTGGCGATGTCGTGAAAAAAAACCCCAACAATTTCCCAAGTATAGTAAGGCAGGTACGAAAGTACACTAGCACCGGTAGTATACAGGCCCATGACTCAATGATTCGAGATTGATTAATCACTTAAGATTAATTAGTCAGTAATTCTTAATATACGCTATATGTAATATGTTTATTGTCTTTAACGATGGTGTATCTAGCATCCTTCATACATTGGCTGACGAACATACAAATGCAATAAGGAGATATGTTCTTTGGAGAAGAGTGATTGTGTAGTGCCATCAAACCATGTGATTCCAGTGATTATACCATTTCAATGTAAAGTATTTAGTACCACCTATAATGCCTCCCGTAATAATAGCTGTGCACACTGTCGTAGAATATTTTTGTAGTTTTTACTCGTTACATATCAGTATTACTGAGTGAAATTTTGGGCAAGCTTTTAGCCACCTTTGGACATTCCTCTCTCAAATTAACCTCAATTACAATCCATTGTTGTGTAATTCGGATCTATTGTGATGAATGACAGTGTGTTATAACATGGACCGGAAATTAGACTAGCAGACGCAGCCCTGTATTCATCCGTCTCTCTTCTCTCTGACTATTTCAGGTGCAGGCAGAACTCCCCGAAGATGGCGCTATTCCAACTCTTTGCTGCAGCATTCATCGTATGTCTCTTTGAGAGGTACGTATACCGCAGATTACGCATTTTGTCATGATAGCTTTGGTTCAGATATGAACCGATGTAGGAGATTTAAACTTTCGAGTTATAACAATTCCAATCTTACGTCATCTTTATTGGTGATCACGTGGGTCATGTACAAATTTGTGAAGAGTTTTTGAAATCTCGTAGGGAACGGGAAGCACAGTCAGACAGGTGTCGTGGTAAATTCTTTATATTTTATTTGCATGACATGGAATTTAGTATCACGGGTATCGCACTTATTATGTGAAAGGTTAAACTTCTCACAGGGTGAAAAGAAAATAATAGACACTTTTGTGTCGTTTTTCTTTCAGATATGCATATCATCCACCAAGTGCTTTACATTACAAAGCATTATTCTTCACGTAGTAGGTTTACTACGTCCATATGAACTTGACAGAATATATTAGTACCTGATTTCCCCAACATGTGCAGCGATTTTTCCCTTTATCATCTATTTGTATGTATATATATATATATATATATATATATATATATATATATATATATATGTGTGTGTGTGTGTGTGTGTGTGTGTGTGTGTGTATAATTACCATATATTTATTTATCTATTTATTTATTTATTCATTTATCTATTTATTGTGGAAAACTGAACTAAATTGTTTCATTCCTTTATCTTGAACTTTGAATTGATTGGTAACAAAGTCTAAACAGATAGTTTGCATGAAAAGGAGCAAGGGTGTTCGTTGATAGCTGTTCTGGAATCACTGCATAACAACAATAATTCAGCTTCCTAAATGACTTTTGCTACAAGAAGTTGCCAGTCTAGAAAGAGTTATTGTTTTAACATCTTTTAAGAAATTCAACTTTTATGAAGCTGTCAATTATCTTCTTTTATTTATTTATTTATTTATTTATTTTCTTATTGTCATTATTTTCGAAAATTTCTTGACGTCATATGCCATACAAAAGTCCACGTAAGATGGTCGCTCATCTGGACCATGTGCGGCTAGCGTTTTTTTTAAAGACGGCACAGATTGGGGCATGGCGCGTGTTAAACCTATGGGAAAAACGTTGGGTTAGGGTTTTTGGTTATGGTTAGGGTTAGGGTTAGGGTTAGGGTTAGGGTTGGGGTTAGGGTTAGGGTTAGGGTTAGGGTTTGATGGTTAGGGTTAGGATTAGGATTAGGGTTAGGTTTAGGCATAGGGTCCCCGATAAATTTGTAGTTTCCCCAATCTGTGCCGTCTAAAAAAAACACGCGTGCGGCTAATGTACGCTGTATTCATGACAATTATCTCGTCTGACCGCTCCATTTCAGGTCGAGCGCCCTCAGCTGTATGTGTTGGTATCCAGAGTTCAGCGAAGAGAAGTTCTGTCCAAACCAAGGCAGACCAGACTGTCCCGTGGGCTCCCAGGTTACCTACGATGTGTGTGGCTGTTGTAAAGAGTGTACTCCGGTGAGTTTTTGTAGTTGTTAAAGAGACACTCCATTCCTGACTCCTGATTTTGCTTCGATGCAGATAAAGAAATATTTGAGATATTGCATCTTGAGAGAAGTGCAATGAAATAACATTGCTTAGCAACGGCAACTTCTTTAAAGAAATGAAATCGTCCCGCACAATTGGTGCAAAGGATTTCAGCTTAAAAGAACAAATTCAGGTTGCATTAGTTTAGATTTATTTCGTGTTAAAGTCAATATAAATGAAACTTAAGTTTTAATTCATTTTATCGTGTATGCTTATGCCAGAAATGCGTTGACATTGTTAATGTACTTTGATTTATAGTATACCTTTACATAATAATGAGAGATAATTTTTGAAGAAGTTTACCCCAACTTAAACCCCTCATCTTGATGTGGATATTTTAATGACAAACATAGTTTTTGTTATGTACGAGTAGTTAATCAAAGAGACAACGAATCATCTGTGTGTCATATGAAGTAAGAGAACATTGATACAATATTTATATACCATAGTATCCTATCATGTGTTTCCTTTTGAGAAGAACCTGAGCTCGATTCCTGTGTTTCATGAAGTATGTTTCCCTTTGACAGTACGTGTATATTATAGTTGCAAATGTGGCAAAACAAAATGCAAGTCGTATGCCATGTTTTTTGCTCTCCAGTATGGTTTATCTGTAACTATGTATGCAGAAACTCCGTAGAATAATGGCAATTTCTAATGCTTGTTAGAACATACACATGGATTGCGAACAGTTAGTTTTTCTGTGATTACATCCCTTGGTATAGGTATGTCTATTATAGTTCATTTCCTAATACGGTTTAACGGAATATAGTTTTGAATAGATTTCTACATTGCTCTGCTATATCTTCATGTTTCTATCTTTACGTTGATCATTTTTTTCTGCTTCTATTTCGTCTACCTGCAGATGATTGGCGAGCCTTGCGCGGGAGCTTGGAATTCAGCCGGCCGGTGTTCGGAGGGGCTCGTATGCATGGACCGCTTGACAAGGACTCCAATGAAATTGGAGAATTACATGTATCCCAATTACCCTTATGGCTACTGCGACAAGCCGGAGTCTAATCAAGTGGATCATTCTGGGGATTGGTTTAGTGTGTTTGAAGACAATTCTAGTCTAGTCATGACCACTGAGCAGGCGCGGGTTGAAAGTAAAGAGGAGCGAAAGGCGAGGAAAATGCAAGAACGAGAGGAGAGGAGAGAGAGAAAGAGGTTGGAGCGATTGGAGAGGAAATACAACAAGAAAAATAGGAAAGGCAAAATTCAAGACGAACTCTCTTTGTTTTAGAATGATTCATGAACTCATTACTTGATTACAATTTGTGCAGTTGACTGTGATGAAAAATTCGATGTGAGCAATCAAGTTCAAAAGTTAGGGAAAATGGGAAAACTCCGAATAACTAGGGTTGGATTGGGTTGGGTGGGTTCCACACCCAAAACTCACATGAGTTTGATGTGAATGTTGCATGTATAAAATTGAATAATTATTGAACATGCACATATCACGTACCGAGATTTATTCATCATAAAGGGAATAAATGACGGAAGATATACGAAAGCTATTATACTTTCACACAAAATTTGTCTTTCTATCATCTACCTTGAAATTATGACGGGACGTTTTGGATGAAAGTTTAGATTATCGAGTGGATAGAGAACAGTGACCATAACTAATGAGTTGTGATTTAGACGATTTAGATTTCTCTTCTCCAGCCCTTTTCCTAACTTTCAGAACTCGGTAGTGTTGCTATTTTAAGTTTTCTGTTCTTCATTGAAAAAAAGAAAAAAACATGATATAAGTGTATGATAAGTGTACGTGACCAGAAATAGAATTCTAACCTTGGTGTATATTATCATTGCCGTCCTTCCTTTTGTGGCTGTACCAATGCTCACTTATTCACGGTACAACTTTGTATATTATACGACGATGATTATGATAATGTCAAACATTAAACTTTTTTATTGAAACGCAATTGACAGTTTCTGAATGTTTTTCTCTCACACGAGTCTAATCTGTGTTTTACGTTTTGTTGTGTGATGGTATAAGGTTTAACGCTTGCCATAATTGATATTAGTTATGTATCTCTGAATATCTGTTTGAATTAATTTCTTTTCGTTTGTCTTTATAAGTGGACGTTAGTTTGTATCTGCTTTTGTGTTGTCGATGATGGTGACACTGCGTTGTTGGATGATGGTAGCGGTGATGTAAAAATTGCGCTGATGCAACGTTAATTGTCGTAAATGTTGTGAATGGGAATACCTTTTTAAGCCTTTGTGTGCATAGAGTGCTGATTGGTACAGAAACAATAGCGTTATACAGAGTGTCCAAAGTCCCTTGCACAAAAAGGATTCTAATGCATGTCGGCATGTCAAAGGTGACTTTCAGTTGAATGGTGAATTTTGCCAGGATTACAGCTCACAGATTACATTGAAGTTTAGAAGTGGATATATGAGGTCTTTGCACTAAAACGTCCTCTCACACAACCACAGGATCATGAAAATAAATAATAACCGACATTAGTCAACTTGCTCGTATACTCCTCACCTTGTTCCGTTATAACAGCACCACCACGATAAGCAAATTAAGAAAAAACTGTTTGCATGATATTGTTTCAAAATGATCATGGTGCATGGTACCCGTGCTTGGTGGTTACAAGACGATTGAATGAACCCAATTTTCGCCGTATGTATTTGACTCATTTAAAAACTCAGTATACAATGTTGCAAGCATCATAGTTTGACGACACTTCTCTAGGTCCAACGGATGATGTCAGTTATTCTTGAGGTTTGTTATCCCAAACACGCAAATTCCGTGTAGATATTCATTTACCCGAAATTAGATAGGGTTCGTTATAAGAATATTGTGGACAAAGTTGTGGTGCACGATAATCAAACCAGACCAACAGTATAATAATGATTTTCTCAAAATCGAACATATTATACAATTAAGTTCGACGAGTTATTTTTTCCCCGTTTTTTCACAAATAAGTGATGTTATAGTCGCAAGAAACTCACAGAAATGGGGGATTGACCTTCTCTCCACCCCACCCCTCCGTCCCGCAGCCGCGGTCCCTGAATCTCTTTTTTTCACCTCCTCGTCTATACACAACTCTCTCTTCTTTTTTCTGTCTCTTTTTTTAAATTTTATTTCTATTTTTTTCCTTCTCAACATCTCCACTAATTTCTCCCTCCTTTCATAGCTCCTTACATTCTACATGTCAACACCATTCTTTGGCTTTATTATTAATCATTGTCCTTTTCTCATCTTTACATCTTCGTAATATTTTTATCATAGCTTTCCATTCAGCCATCCGTTATGCACGTCGTCTTTTTCTTTAGTCTCGTATGTTCAGTTCATTATTGAATGATTCATACAGAATAATTAGCGTAGCTTTTGTGTAGTGCAACCTTTCTACATAACTGAGATATATTCTATATGGCATGTCATCACAGAAGGTAATAAGATCAACGGGGTGTTTTCTAACCATAACTAGAAATAAAAATTGATGATTTAAAGTTAACCAACATCCTAGGCATAACCGCATAATCATTATGTTGAGTAAAAACAACACAATAATATTACACGATCCTGTATAGATCCCATGCATTATGTAAACATAAACGGTGACGAGGAGTAAATGGCAGACCGACAGTGAGACTGAGAAGGAAACAACAAATCCTCGGGTTAATGGCATCGTCCTTGCGATATATATATATATATATATATATATATATATATATATATATATATATATAAAATACATACATATCATGCCATTATATAACTTAAGCCACAGGTCAAGCGTGTGGTTTGTAGCGAAAAAGGCGAGATGAAATCCGCGATGTCTCCATCGACACGAAACTCATTAAAAGAACCATTAGTGTCACTCGGTTCGGCGAGAAAACAGTTTCATTAATCCGTAAGACATCCCTCCGTCCTGGAGAACTTATCTTTGTCTTCTGTACCCTGTACGAAACAAAATGTGTTCTAAGGACTATGAAGGTAAGAGATAAGCTAGAAGGCTAAAAGTCTTTTACGATCAATGGCGGTGTTCTTTTGCAAATTTACCAGTAGATGTTTATATCAAAGAGATACTGTTATCTACCGTTCCTTAGTCTGTGACTATCGACGTCTGACTCATGCATACTTTTTTTTTGTTTTCGTCCTCTACTTTGTTTCATTTAATAACATCATGATAATGGGGACAGTTGGATCCCTGTACTCCTACCACTCCCCCCCCCCCCTCTCTCTCTCTCTCTCTCTCTCCCTCTCTCTCTCTCCCTCTCTCTCTCTCTCTCTGCTTTGCGGGATCCAGGACCGCAACTCCCTGGAAGGTCCTTGCATTTTTTTCCCCGATCGTTTCATTTTATCATTCCTATTGGCAGGCACAGGCTCATGGACATTGGTACTTAAGTACTACACGGTGTCTCCGCCAAATTCCAGCTCAGGTATTGCAGTGACAGAAATGACGGCACACATTCCTGTATCATAACCAATGATTGCTGATAAGTAAATTTCCATCTATAATGTGCGATTACACGGATTTGAAAATATGGTGATAAACCTGCAAAGGAGTGTGGCACTAACAAATTAGATAATGATTGATTTGTTGGTCTGTTGCATTGTAGACAAACTAATAATAATGACATCATATCGATAAGCCATTTGGTAAAATCTATCGCAATTACACAGATCTTTAAGTCAACAGGTACTTCATATTTCGTGTGTTAAATTAATTTATTTTGTAAGTCTGTATGTGATGAAAATGAAAAACATTTTATACCTGTAATTGTCATGTTATTATTATACATACATTATTTGGATTCTCATTAAATCTTGTGATTTTCCATCACAGTTTGTTTATCCTCCTCCTTTTAGACTGAAATCAAGTGTTTATTGCATTTTACTTCATTTCCGTATTATTTCAACAGGGTAGCCCCTTTCAATTAAAAAAAGACTGCTCTAACATAAGGTCATGCACAATTTAAAAAGATACAAAAACATATTATATTCACATACACAAGATTGCAATCTAAACAAAAGAACACATATATAAAACCAGGTAACAAACATGGAGAATATGTAACAAACTTATAAATTAATTATACAAGAATAAGAGAGAGAAAATGTAATCAGCGTATACAAAAGCGACAACAAAATTCATGAGGTTCCGTCCATGATGCCAGTTCCAGATGTCACAGAAATAGATTTATTGCACTCTATTTATCCTAAAAAGTCACCGTTAGGTTTAAACGATTTGAAAGATTAAGATCTACTCTGCTTTTTAAATACAGGAAAAATGACAAAACTTGCATACTATGAGGAAAATCATTCCAGATGTTTGACTTTTGATAATGTAAATATCTCTTATAAAATTTTTTAAGGTAAACAGACTTGTAAAATCCAAGATGACTCGATATCAAGCTTGTCATATTTAATAAAAAGAGAAATCTTTGATTGAAGTTGGCAAATTTGGAAGGGTTACAAAAGTGACATGCAACATAAAATTATAGTTTGCTGAGTTTTTAGGATTTTTTTTTGTTGTTGTTGTAACAATGCATGCACACGGTAGACCAATGGAAGAGAGGTGACGCAATCTTGTCATTGCCCTATATAATTTGATTAGCATACTATAGGTATAACTGTGAATAATATCACAGTTTTGCACACACTTACCTTTAAAATCTTATGAGATTTCTCATTTGCTGATCTTTTTTAATGAAACTATGATATCAGTCTGTTTGATATTAATTTTCTAATGCAGTCTATAGTGAACACATAATAGTTTTCCCAATGACGCCATGACTGTAATCTATTATATGCCATCAACAACAACCCATTTTTTTTTAATGATTGTGATATATCGATCGTGATTATTATGTAGTAATCCGAGTGATTTGTTATTTTTTGGTCTAAAACAAAAACAACGAACATTCGATTTATGTTATCTGAGACTTTAAAGCCTGCCAAAAAAAAAAAAATATTACTTCACGGAAAAAAAAATCGAATCACGTGTCCAAAGAAATAAAAAGAGATGAGATCATAATCTGGTGGCCATCTAATAGACAGGCTTGAGATTTTATTTGTGTGTAGGTGAAATCACCTAACATTGAGCATTGAAAGATACAATTCAATTCAAATACGCTTTATTTCCATCCAACAAAAATGGAATATATAATACAAAGTATGCATCTTGACAATATTGTTTTAACAATTTGTACGAAGTTCATGTCATATAAAGAAAGTACAATAATAGTGTACAGTGTACAAACTACCATACATATATGTTTAAAGTTCAAAGTTCAAATTGATTTTCATTTCCATCAAATAAACAGAGAAAATTATATACAATGTATAAGCAGTGCAATGATAACAAAAACGTAGATTAACAAAATACATGTGATAATGACTAACAAAATAGTGTATTCTTTTCAAACATATACACAGATCCCACTATGTACGAATGAGAGTGAGAGAAACAATATAATACTTATATTATATTATATTATATTATATAATGCCTGAAGAGATCCTTGTAATTTGATTGGTTGTGTGACATTGATTATTCGGCCCATTTCACTATGACGTCATCATCCGTGCAATAAGCCAGTTCGGAATTCCACTCTGCGCATGAGCAGAAAAAAGGTCATTCGGACCAACAGGCACGTTGGTTTTTAAAGTCACTGGGATAAGCGTCTGTGATGTATTATTATGTATAATGATTATTCATGTAATCCTTATAAATGCTGCTTGCCAGCACATCCACCTGACAGCAAAAGTGGTATTTGGCAATATCGATAGAAAGAGGTTGTTCTTACATTCAATGTCAGATAATGAAATGGATGCTTTCCCAAGTGTTAATTGACGGATCATTCTGGCCATCTGGTCTATGCGAGTTCATTCTTTGTTTAAGCAGGATTGACAAATACCATAAATCGTTGCGTAAAGCTTATGCATTATGTCGCTCTGAAAACGAGTGAAGAGCCCCTTAACCGACTGAGAAAAAAGAAAGGTCATTCGGACCAATGTGCCCATGCAGTGGCGTGTCTAGGGAAAACGGCGCCCGGGGCAAGCACGAAAATTGCGCCCCTAATTTCTGAAAAAGTGTTCAACCCCAACCTCATCCCGGTAGGGACTTTAAACAAAGTCCACATGATATGCTTTTTCAAGCACTTAAAAGGGGTCTTTTGAGGGTGATATAAATGTAATGAATTTTGATAAATTTTGGCGAGCGAGCCGAAAATTTTTATGTTTCAGCTTACAAAACATGGAATTCTCGTCATTTTTTGCTCATCAAATCTTACAATTCTAATCAAGATATAGTGACGGCCTTATAGATAAATTTATACCAACAAACAGGACTTAAAAAAATACTCTAAATTAGTACGCGCGAGTGAGCTGAAATTTGTATATTTCCGCGTCATCATCACGTTTTGTTCTTATCTTCCTTTTTTTGATAAATTTTGGCGAGCGAGCGCAGCGAGCGAGCCGAAAATGTTTGTATTTCAGCGTACAAAACATGGAATTCTTGTCATTTTTTGCTTATTAAATCTTACAATTCTAATCAAGATATAGTGACGACCTTATAGATAACGATTTATACCAACAAACTGAGGACTTATAATACTCTAAATTAGTATGAGCGAGTGAGCCGAAAATTGTATATTTCCGCATCATCATTACGTTTTGTTCTTATCTTTTTTGATTTGTTTTTTTTGCGCCCCCCCCCCCACGTATGTTCGAATCCGTTGGCGTGCTCTTTTGATTCAATCGGCGATCGCTTCCGAACGAATGAAATTGCAGCCGCTGCTCCGTGTAACAATTTTCCTGCTGAATATAAAATGACATGTGTGAACACAATAGACATTGTCATTTTATCCGCGTCATCGTTACGTTTTGTTCTTATATTCTTCTTCTTTTTTTTTTTTGATAAATTTCGGCGAGTGTTTGGCGAGCGAGCGCAGCGAGCGAGCCGAAAATTTTTGTACTTCAGCTTACAAAACATGGAATTCTTGTCATTTTTTGCTTATTAAATCTCACAATTCTAATCAAGATATAGTGAAGGCCTTATAGATATCGATTTATACCAACAAACTGTAGACTTAAAAAAAATACTCTATATTGTACGAGCGAGTGAGCCGAAATTTGTATATTTCCGCGTCATCATTACGCTTTGTTCTTATCTTGCTTGATTTTTTTCTGCCCCCCCCCCCCCATGTTCGAAACCGTTGGCGCCTTCTTTTGATCCAATTGGCGATAGCTTCAAAACGAAAGAAATTGCAGCCGCTGCTCCGTGAAACATATTGCCTGCAAGATATAAAATGACATGTGTGAACACAATAGACATTATCATTTTACCGCGTCATCATCACGTTTTGTTCTTACCTTCTTTTTTTATGTAAAGTTTGGCGAGTGAGCGCAGCGAGCGAGCCGAAAATTTTTGTATTTCAGCTGACAGAACATGGAATTCTTGTGTGAACACAATAAATATTGTCATTATGTCCGTGTCATCATCATGTTTTGTTTTTATCTTGTTTGATTTGGTTTTCTGCCCCTCCACCATTCTCCCCCCCCCCCCCCCGCGAGTTTTTTTTTCTTCTTCTTTTCTTTTTCTTCTTCTTCGTTTTTTTCCCTTTTTTTTTTCTTCTTCTTCTTCGTTTTTTTTTCGTTTCTTGCGCCCCCAAGGAGTGGCGCCCGGGGCACGTGCCCCCCTTGCCCCCCCCCCCCCCCCCCCCTAGATACGCCACTGTGCCCATGAGCTAACTCCGAACTGGCTTATTGTGGTTGCATTTACCGTGCAATTTTGGATCCATACGATTTGCTCCATTGCACGCTCACTGACAGCCCGGCATAAGTATAACGCGTATACGCTTGTGTTTTGCAGTGTATGTATGCGACAGCGCGCTACCAAGCGTAAGGCGCTAAATGACACTCTCGCGATCTCAGATTCTCTATTGTTTCTAAATAAATAAAACATGAAAGGACAAGGATCTCTTTCAGGCGTTATATAAAACAAATAATAAATGTTTTTCATTCGTGCAATAGACAGAATATCTCATGAGGTGAAAGATGAATTGTTTGATCCATTCAACGAGGCGCAGCCGAGTTGAATGGATCATTTCATCTTTCACCTCATGAAATATTCTGTCCATTGCACTCATAAACATTCATTATTTGTATACTATAGCATAGTAACTTATATTATGATAAAGAAGCCAAAAAAAGTAAATATATAGCGATGGAAAAGATCCATCTACTGAAAAGCGTAGCTTGTAAAACGTGAATCACTCGATAAACAACGTGCAAACAACATGTTATCTAATTTGTCTAAATTTTTTATGTACAGCAAAGCATAATCATATGATATAAAGATACATGAAACAGTATACTTGATTTACATTGCACATGGAATAGAAAATGCCAAATGTAATATTTATGTTACTGCACAGACATTATTTGAGCCATGTGTTCCAAGAAAATCCGGTGACAAAAATAAGAGTACATATATATAGATACATACACACACATCTGGTCATCCCCCCCCAAAAAAAAAACAAAAACAAAAAAACAAAAACAAACAAACAAACAAACAAAACTCATCTAGTCCAGCGGCATAGCTCAATATTAAGACTAATTGTTCAAATTTGCCCAGAAGGACCAAAGTCGGCACACGTGTAGACTGATACATTCTAAGCAGATTTGGATATTGAGCCCTTCAGAATTCTAACATCTTCTCCCGTTGCCATGGCAACAATTAAAAAACAACATGTGTTTCCAATTGTACCAAATTTAGCATAATGATTAAATGTATAAATGTACGATGTAATCAAAGTCCTAGATATTCACTTATAACCTCTCTGTTTCCATGGTAGCAAAATTATTTTGAAAAATATATTCCTTTTTTTAAAATGATAATAAAATTTCATAAAAGGGACTAGCTTTATAGATCTACAGTAATTCATTCAATTGCAATAGAAATCCTGGTAATTCTCTGACGTCTTCTTCCGTTGCCATGGTTAAGAATGATTTTGAGAGAAATAATACATATTTCTCAATAAACAGCATGGATGTGACAAAGTGACAAAATTGTTAGACTTACAGTTACCCGTTCAAATACAATCGACATCATAGTCGTTCAAGGTCATGGGAGGGATATTTTTGATAAGCGTTCCCTTGGTAACACTTGAAGTTCCAGAATCTATATTTATAATAAAATAACACAAAACATAAAAGAAGTGTCTGAGAATGTTAATTCTAAGAGTTATACTTCGTTTGCCATAAGAATCTTGGTCATCCAAAGTCACATTTCCTATAAAATGGTTGCTATGCTAACAACTTTGCAGATTCAATTTTATTCAATTTTTTATTTTCATTTTTCGACAAAAACATATAAACATAAAAGCTATGACTGTGGGAAGAATAAAAACATCCCTCTATCAAAACATAACACAGCTCACTTAGCACACACAGATCCAACTCTGGCTATTTACAATATAGATGTATATATGTTTTCAAGACAAAGGTCATAGTTGATAGGACAGTTGCCATGGCAACACAGTGATGGAAGGAAGTAGGAATGCATGCTTGGCCTACAAATTAATGAAAATCGCATGCGCTGATGTATTTGCAAACGTAACCCTCTCTAACACATGCAACTAATGTTCTCTATAGCCTATTTGACTTTCTATCCTCATAATCTATGTCTGTTTGCTCATAAATTGGTGATGGGTTAAAGTCTCAGAGATACTATCATGCCATGGTGACATTTCAATTAATTTTATAATGAAATTATTAAATAAAAGGCCACAATTGGCTTGTGTGAAATTAAGCAACAACACATAAACAAATTGTGATTTACAAGTGACATATATTATTTCTTTCAAGTTAAACGTTTCATTGCAATCATATCTCAGTTATCTAAGATCCACGATGCCAAAACTTCGAGATCTTAAAGATCTTTTGCCAGTGTGACCGCGGCTATACGGGTGACGCCACCCTTAGCGTACAGCTCCCATTCCATGTGGTCTGAACAAAATTGTGTGCAACCAATGTGAAAATTGTATTTGTAAGTTTGTTTATTTGTTTATTTGTATTTTTGTTTTTTTGCATTTAATTTGCTATACACGAATTTACTTTAAGGGTATTTACAATGTTTACTTTAATAGCAAATATATCGAATCATGTCGATAAAATTGCGGTAGAAAATACGTCTGACACTGAAAGTTGTAAAACAATTATTGCAAATGTTCAGTTCGCCAGTACTATGCCCAATACAAAAAGAAAAATCAGAGCAAGAATTAACTGTAAAATGTTGAATTTTGAGCTCCCTCCACTACTCTTCCTTTCAGGTGGATAAACATTACTGATATCAGTAACTCTTGCTTCAACATTTATAGGGCGCTGCTGAATATTACAGATCCATGATACGTTTTGGAGATCTCTGTCTGAAGTCTCTGCTGGGGACAAGTCTGCAGATATTGTGATATCAACCACAAATTGTGTGTAGATACCTTCAGAAGTACAAGAAACGTTGATTCCTTTAATAAGCTCACTATTGATGTCAACATCTAGAACCGTTGTGTTATGACGTGAAATTAGTTTAACGGGGAGGTCATCGCGTATAACGAGGAAATTAGAAATGGACCATGTGATGTTAGATTCGGGAAATGACATAATAGGGCACTTTACTGATACTGTCGAGTTTGTAACATCGCACACTTGTCCAGACACGATAAAGGGTGGACAGGGGAAATAGCCTTGAAAAAGATCAAATAAAGAGCGACCTTCATTTATAGGTGGCGAGCTACATATACCATTTTGGATGATAAATTGATCTTCAGTGTTAATAAGCCAACGTTGCTTGCAGTCACAATCTAGCGGGTTATCGTCAGCGAGCACAGTAGTACGGAACAAGGGCATATTCCACAAACTTACCGGGAGGACTTCTTTAGCTAAATACCTCAGATTATTACATGACAAGTCAAGTGAGGAGAGGCGAGGAAAGATGTTTAAATATGATTTATCTCTCCTAGTCTCAAATCGCCAAAGCTTATTCCCCTTTAAGTTGATTTTCGTCAATTGGTGAGTACATTCTACCTTCAGACATTTTGATAAAATGATAATGCTGTTGTAAGATAAATCTAAGAACTGAACTCTTGGGTAAAGATCTATGAAACTATCAATGTCAAAACTTCTTAACTGGTTACCTGTAAGGTTCAAATGAAGAAGTGCCGGAGCGAAGATTCTCGGAATATCAATTAATCCGCTCACTGAGTATTTTAAAACCAGTAGATTTGCGTTGTGTAAAACTGCAGGAACTGCAACGAGTAAATGTTGAGATATCAAGGCAATCCTTTCTAAAATAATCGTCCGTCCGTTTGCTAATAAATACGTCATGAGTTTGTCCTCGACAAATGTTTCTTTCAGAGAAAGACGATAAGGAATTGTCGTGACAGGTTGGCTGTCATTCACTCCATAAATTTTTCCCCCAGTCAAAGCAAAGCTTCCTTCCGTAATGTCGTTGCTTGTGAGTATGACGGTAGAGGAAAACATGAGAGAGAGCGCGGAGATACTTTTCATGCTTCGCAATAAGCCAGGTGAGGTTGATATTGTGTTTTTACTACCGAGGCAGGCAAAGAAAATCGGTAAAGGTTCTAGAACATGGGCATCCAAATGCTCTAGAGGATTCTCACAAAGTTGTATGGAAGAAAGTTTAGGGAAATTGTTGGCAAGGTTCCGAGGAATCTCCGACAGCCAATTGTCTCGTAAATCCAAGGTCGTAAGGGTAGGAAAAGTGACTTCGATTTCCACAATATTCGTATTTCTCAGATAGAGATGAGTAATTTGAGGAACAGCGATAAATGCTGTAGGGTGGATGTAATTAATTGGGTTGTTGTTAAAATTTGCCACTTTAAGTCGTGGTGAGATCGGGAACTCAAAAATGATCGTGACAATGTTATCATCCATATGTAATACCTCGACGGCATAAAGGATACCAAATGTCTCGTGATTTAGGACACTAATTCTATTTTCGAATATAGACAATATATTGAGTTGTCGCCCTATTGTCGGGAAATGCGCATTCCGAATAAGATTCTTGCCTATTTCTAGAAACTCCAGCAAAGGTGCGGAAAACGCGTCTTCACTTACAACAGATATTCTGTTATCATAGAAGCTTAGACTGTTTAAATTTGGATTACGAAATTGTCCAGTGATGGATGTTATATCATTTTCGGCAATGGAAACATATTCAAGACTTGGAAGGTTTTGAAAAGTCTCGGCCTGGACCGACTGAATTCTATTGTCCGTCAAATCGATAGTCGTAAGCAATTTCAAGCCAGCGATAACAGGTACCGTCCGAAGTCTGTTGCTTAAAGCCAAGAGAACAGATAAGAATGATAACTTATTGACATCATGGAGTTCTTCTACCAGGGATGAGAAGAGCGTCAACACTTTTAAGGAGGATCTATTGGAAAAGGATATTGTTTTGAGGGGACTGGCAGTGATTGAAACCACTGCCAAACTTGGAATGTTCTCAAGAAGAGAAGTCATTTGCATGTGTCTGCTGCCCCCGTCTATTATTAAACTGTATAGCCGTTCAAAGGTAGTCGAAATGTTGACAAGTTTGCTCTGTTGCTGGGCCAGACAAAGGATATGCAGATTGGGCAGTTGTCCTGTCGAAGGAAACTCAATCAAATTATTTCCTGACAGATCTAGTTCAGTCAAACTAACTGGGAAGGCATCCTCGGCAATCCAGGATATGTCATTATTTCGAATAAGCACAGTGCGTAAGTTTTGCTGACAAAATGTTCTGGAAACTATGTATTGTAGTCGATTCTTGTTAAGATGAATTATTTCCAGTTGATGCAAGTCAGTGAATGACGAGTCGTCCAACTTTTTGATCAAATTGGAACTCAAATCCAAGACACAAAGAGTTATAGGAAATTGAATTGCATTGACATGCTTGATTCGATTACCAGAGATGTCAATTTTCTCTAAATAGGGAACGTCTTTGCGGAGGTGCGTCCAATATCAACAATTGCATTTTTTTACCAAAATCAGCGTTCGTAGAGAAGTATGATTGTGAAACTTTGGAATCGAAATCAGGAAATTCTCAGAGAGTGATACACCATAAAGCTCCCTCATGTACAAGAATAAATCTGCGGGAACATCCCGTAAAGAATTCTTGTTCAAAAATAACTGTTTTGTGCCTGCCACGTCTTGAAATAGTTCTAGGGAGATCCGTCGTGGCACTTCCTGAGTACAGACGTAGGAGGCGCTAGATATGCTGTTGTTGAGACATCTCGAACGAGGAACATCAAATACGTTTATGCAGGTAACGGTCTGACTAATAGGATCACATGTACATATGTCACAAACCTTCCCTCCAACAGATTTAGATGAAAGGAGAACAGATAGCCCCAAGAGAATAAGGTGCAGTCTGCTACTACCCAGCCAGCTTTGCTTCCTCCTTACAGCGCCAGTCATTTTTGTCCCTGTTATATTTGATTTTCCGTCAGACTAAAATAAAAAGTAAATAAATGAATAAATAAACAAATAAATAAATAGATAAATAAATAAATAAAGGAAATTGATCCCGGCTGAAGAAATGGTGTATTACTCTTAAGGATCATAATTGCATAACAGTGGTAACAATATTTTCATAAACCAGTATACTTCTTTTTAAAAGTGTCTATTATTATGTCCCTTTTTATAAGAATAACTTGCCCGCTAAGTTAGAAAAAAGAAAATACAGCTATAGTGTCATCGGTCTCTGTAATCGATTGATTTTCTGAAAAAGAAATGATTCAGCGATTGCTTAATGATTTCATTATTAAAAGTAAAAGATGAATAATAACAAAAGAGAACTAGAAATGTCGCTATGGCGACTAGTATGCCTCCGCCATCAATGCATGATTCTCCTAAGGTCTAATAGTCCAATGTCTTGGCAATGTGTGATGACAGTTTCACATAATTGGCAAACTGATATCAAAATGACAGGTTTGTCACAAATGTGTTGAATGTTCACTTTCCTTGAACTAGGTTTAATTGGATGAATGGTTATATTGTTAAGAGTGCAAGTGGATTTGAGGAGTTTTACTTGACTTTTGACCCTTTCATAAGTTTATGCATTGAGTAATTTTCAAGGTATGGAGAAAAAGTGTAATTTCAGTATCAAAGAGTAAAATTTTAACATTTTTACCTGGCCTTTAACCCTTGACCTTTGACCTATGACCCTAAATTCCCAAGAGAATCACTGCCAGGTAGAACATGCATAGATATATATAAGGTTTCATGACGATACCTTGAGTCACTTTCGAGATATTAAGAAGTGAAATTTAGCACTTTCACTTGACCTTTGGGCAAGAAACTTCCAAGAGAATCTCTATTGGGTAATACATTTATATATATTCAGTTTCAAGTAAAATCCTGCAGACATTGCATAGATATGAGGGAAATAGTGAAATTTTGAGGAGTTGACCTTGACCTTTGACCCATGACCTTTGACCCATGACCCCAATTCCCTACATAATCACTGCCAGTCAGTACATCCATATGTACTAAGTTGCATGGAGATACCTTGAACCATTTGCGAGATATGGAAAAAGAAATGAAATTTTAACATTTTCACTTGACCTTTGACCTTTGACCTCATGACCCGAAACTCTCTCTGGTAAATGTTTATTTAGTCGTACACATATACCCTAAGTTTAAGAAAAATACTTTCAGGCATTGTCTAGATATGGAGGAAATCGTGAAATTTTTAGCATTTGACCTTGACCTTTTGGCCTTTGACCTTGAGCATGTGCACCCAAAAGTTGATAAGCACAACTTTGCCCACTCATACATATACATGCCAAGTTTCATTACGACACCTCAAACGGTTTAATCAGCTACGCTGTCCACAAAATTGATTGCGGACGGAAGGACGGACGGACGGAAGGACGGACAACCCGAAAACATAATGCCTCTGGCGACACTTCGTGGCGGAGGCATAAAAATCAAGGAAAATGTATACTAAGTCGTAAATACATTATGTTATAGGCCTACACTAGGCTATTTTGTCATGAATCCAAGTGCTCCACCAAGTTCTCAAAATGCAACGTCTAAATGTAACCATGACAAAAATGAGAAGCATTCAAATCACCAGAAAAAATACTTTTATAAAAGCTTAGTTAAGTCAAATATTTAGCGCAAGTTTGCAAGGGTTGACAAATCTTGATCTCGTTTGTTTGTATAAACGAGTATCTGTACGGCGATTCACAATTTCAAACAAAAACATTGTTGCAGGAATCCAACATTCAGGAATAGTAAAAACATTATGTATTAGTCAGACAAGAGGAAATAAAAACTTTTTGTCTGTAAGGCAAAGAACAATGAAGGCACAATCTAAGTTCAATAAAATAATAATCTGACCGCATGGTTACATATTACATGCCACATTAAGCATGTTTTACTTAGCATGTAAATTGAACATAATGAATGATTCTTAATTGATTCTCTGTGTATTTCAGCTGGATGATTTTGGTTAATAAATATCTTGACAATGGCAGAATAATCTTTTTAAACCTTTGAAAGCTTATGCGTTTTTTTTTAATCTATATATTGTCATCAAACTATGGTGCCTACAGCTCAGACCAAAATTCCGCAATGAGCTACCTGAATGATAAACAATAATAATCTTCATTTTCACGTGGTGAAAGCCTTTGACTTTATTTTTCACCAGAATCCTAGATAAATGAATCTACGGTTTTATCTATGTATTTATTTATTTACTATTACAATTCAGATATGGACGGAGGAAGAAGTCTTCCCTAATCCCCAGCACATTGTCCTCATGATTCACCGGCGTAGCCAAGATTTGATCTTTAGGGGGCGGTTAGTATGCGAGGGAGCAAGCGAGGGGGAAGGGGTGGGAGGGGGATGTCCGCCTCCCGCAGTGAGAACTTTTTGTGCATTTTGATGTTGTAAATGGTGCAATTTGATGCATGTTTTCGTATGTTTTATCGACTTGAAACAATCCCACTGGTTTAAGTAAGGTAGCAGTATTTTGATGTAGATTATAATTGAACAAACGAGGGTGTAGGAGAGAGAGGGGAACGCCCTCATCGCCCCCCCCCCCCCTCTGACCACGCCGGTGTCATGATTCCAGTAACTCTGTGATTCCTATCACACCATCACTATTAAAAACAAAGCTTAACAATCCCATGCAAACACACGAGAGACTTTTGTTTAGAAAATTGGATCTTTCGTTTCGTTTATTCCTTCCAATAAAAGATCAGTGGTTGCATAAGACAAAAAAATTAAAATCAATAAAAATGAAATTAATGATATAATTCAAACAAACAGAATTAGTAGTTTATATATTTACCATATCAAACAGTACATGGAAATGAAAAAGAGAACTACAGAAAAGCCTTGAGACCTTGCATGAAATAAGATCTCTCAGGTGTGTATGAGTGGTTGAAGAGGCACGTTTTACAATTTCAAACATCATCAACAAAGACATAAATAGAAATGTGACAACATATATGAAAATGTGCAGACAAAATACAATAAGGTTCAGTATTTAACAAGAAAAACACTTTTTAAGACATTTTTTTAGCATCTTTAAATACTTATGACAGCGCATTTTGATAAAGAATTCCAAACCATCGCAGGAAGACTAAAATGGAGAGGGTTTTTTTTTTTTTTTTTTTTTGCGAAAGTTGTAATAACTGTAAACATACTACGTTGCATAGGAAATTAATTACCATTACGAGTATCATGACGATAGGTGCTGTTATTTACGAAAACATTTGTTCACCTTCAGTGTAGTGTATTTTCATATTCCTCAAAAATAAACAATCCTTTCTTAATACTGTAACACAAAATTACATGCACGAAAACACGATGTTATGAAATCTCACAAAAGTGAAAGTCGTACTTTGACGGTCATATGCTGAAATTGTAGATTTAAAATAGCAGAGATAGAAACACGAAGGAAACCTCGAAAAGCTAAAGTGTAGGAATTACACGTTTCCATTGAAATTAAGTAGGATCAATATGGAGATCGGAAATAATAAAAAACTGACCTAAGCAAATAGATTAAAAGCGTAATATCTGTTTTGTTTATCGAAAAATTAACACGCTTGTTCTTGCTAAGAAATTTCGATTATGTGGAAATATGAAGGGGCTGATTTTACAAACATCACTCAAGGAGCAATAAGATGGCTACCGAAAGTTTATGTTCAACTGAACTTACCACTTAACGCCATTCACTTGATAGAGTGTAATGAAGGAAACGTCCACATAACATGGTTGCTACCGAGAGCTTTTGACGGTGTCCAGATAGGCTCTGGATTGGGCAAAGCGCTACTGAAGTCGATCTCTCCGTAATTTCAGTGCGCATTCCAAAAATCCTAACTTTTGCCCGCGCACGGGCTTTGACTATTGGTTATAGGTGTCTCCTCACCGGCTGCAAATAAAGGATGACGGTCATAGAGTTGTATCTTTCATACAGATCGCAGTCAGGCAATGATGTCAAACTTTCTGGATTTCAGACGTCACATGTATGAATATATTCATATCCAATCAGACAACATTTTCTCAACACCAATGCAAAGTTGAGAATTCAATCGAATGGAAAGTGCTTTCCTACCTCCCAGCAATGCCCGGGGTTCTTAAGGCTGCGTTCACATAGAAGTATACTATTTGGGTATTCGGGCTCGTTTTTCGAGGGCACGCGAATAGCTTGAATCGAACGATAGGATTTCCTCACACCGGTTCACATAAGAGGGCACTATTCGAAAGTACGAATAGCTGCGAAAAGTATAGCAAAGTGGGAATCGAGCTTGTTCGATTTTCTTGCAGCGTATACCGTCTCTCGTTTATGAAATAATGACAATTTTGGTTTGGATTTGCCCGTTAGCAAAAATAAGCATGTAGACTGACATTTTGATGCAGTTTAGAAATTGTTAATAAGATTTGCTACGATGTAGGAGGAAGAAATCCCCACCACATGGGATGGTGAGTTGACGGTGCGGGTGATGGTGTATTCGGTGCTCGAATAGCGAATAGCGAATAGCGAATAGCGAATAGCGAATAGCGAATAGCGAATACTTCTATGTGAACGCAGCCTAAGTAATTATACACTCCATATTCCGACATCATGTTATAGATGAAACATTTCTCGGGGGAACCCGAAATCATAGTCAGGTATAAAAGGATACAATGCACATTTTCAGGTCAGTTAATCCTGATACGGTCATACGCATTTTCACTGCCTGGCAAGTAAAACATGTTATTTTCATTAGATGAAGGCAGGATTCAGGCAGTTGAGTTCAGGGAAAAGCAAAAATTATTGTCTCGTCTGCAGTGACGTTTGCCCTATGAGCATGATGAGAATTCTTTCATCTTAAAAGATTCCTGACACTATTTTATTTTACCATAATGAAATAGAATTACCATAATGAAATAGAATAGACTGGGGTCCCAAACCTAAATGACATGCGGCCGTCAAAAAATGACATGCGGCCGTCGGTGAGAGCAGACGCATAGCTTTCATTCCCCAGCCACCGCCTTACACCGTCTGGAGACAGCACATTTACTCTTTAGTTTTCTTCGTTGTCTTCGCTTATTTTGCACCAACCTCGTTCACCACATTTAAGTTACTGGTAAGAACCTGGACTACTGGTTTCACTCCAATTTCTTCAGCAAATTCTGTTTCTACTAATTAAGCGCAATTATGCCCATGTCAACCAGAACAACGGTGCCACGCCCATCTGCAAGCAAGCAGCCGAGCCGCGATCCTGCTACTGCAGCAGCAGGGGAAGCTTCCCCAGGCCAGACGGCGGTTGTGCCCCGTTAACCCTGGAAGACTTGCAACGCAATCTCACGCAGCTTTCCACGAGAATTTGTGGAAAACTAGACCAACTTTCTGATGACGTCAATGCCATGAACAAGAAGTTTGATGAGCTGGAGTCAAGCGTCAAGTTTAACTCTGCCAAAATAACCGAAATGGAAATGGAGGAGCTACCCAAAATGAAAGCAATGCTCGGCGAGAAAATTGAAAAGTTGGAGGAGAAGCTGATTCTTCTGGAAATCCACAACCGGAAATCCAATCTCCTATTCTATGGAGTCGAATCTCAGCAAGGTGAGGATATCTACTCCACTCTTAGGTCTACCTTCATCAATCTTGGAATAGAGAAACGCGTAGCCGACGGCATTGTCATCGCCAACGCTCACCGCCTGCCGAGGCGCAACGCTACCGTCGAAGGTCCTGTGCCTATCATCGCGAGATTTTGCTACATGTGTGAACGCGACCTTGTACTCGGTGCCTACGAGAAACAACCACAGCGCGGTATCACTGACGGTGCTCCAACTCAACCGCGTCCGCGAATCTCGGTGCGAACCGATCTGTCGCCCACCCTCAAGGCCAGACGAGGAACCCTCTCGAGTGTCGCGTACAAAATGCGAAAGGACAGGGGTCTTTCAACCAAAATCGCCGTCCAAGGTGCCAGAGTAATCCTGCAGTGGAGGGAAAAAGGCTCGTCGAAATGGAATCTCTACACTGACTGACCAGAACGCCAGAGGATAATTCTCGTGTAAGATTGTTCTTATGCCCTTATTTCACTCATTTTGCTCTGATATCTCCTCTTTACCCATTAATTCTGTATGTTGGTTCCTTTTCAAGTAATTTAACGTGTCTGAATGGAAAGAAATGAAAATGCCTTCTGTACATTATCACGTAGAGAAATGGTTCAAAATTTTTAAGAGCGTAATAGGCCTATTAATTTGTCATTATTGACATTGGTATAATTTACACTGGTTTATATTTGCTTAAAATCAGCATAACTATAAATTGTGTGGATTTGTTTATAGAATTGAATGTTATTTTCTTAAATATAGATTTATTTCATAAAACTGCAAAATTATAGTATTCATGTCACTTCTTTCTCGAGCGCAGTGCGCAAAAAAATTTTGTTTGTGTATCAAGACATTACTTCTTGTCTTTTTGTTTGTTTGTTTGTACCAAAACTCATGTGTTATGCATTGAGACCTAAAGAACGAAAATATTTTTCCCTTTTATCACTAAGCTGAACCAGCCGATTATATAACATCCGAATAAAAAAAAATATCATACATAAATTAAAATATTTTGCATGGAGTATTGATGGAGGGTCTCTATTTCCGTTTTTTTTTAATGTCCTTGTTTCATTCCCCTGATAACAAGCAATGAAGTTTCGTATCTACCGCAACTTTGTTTGCTGAATTTTTGTTGCTATAGCTGATTTATATGATAACATAACAAAGAGTGATACAGATAACAATGCTGCTCAACTGAGAGCAGTATGTAGAATTTGTCTATTATTTGATAGTATAATTTTCACATTGAATTTATTCAGCATATCTTGACGCATGTTTGATATGACAACTTTTTCCGGACTTTTTTTTTCTTCTCTCTCCTTCAATACCTTTACTCCCAGTCATACGGCTGTTTTTGCTTGAAATGATAGTGCATATTATTTTTTCCTCATCTTTTCTTGTTCTATGTGTGTTTTCAACTTAATGTACTCACACACATAATGATTTCGATGTTAGAGTCTGCTGTATCTTGCGACCCTCCAGACTATCGCGTTCTTTTCTAGGCAGATCCTGACGTACCGCGAACATCTGATAACGAACGAATGTTCGGAATGTATTTGTTATGCAAAGTTATGTAGATCAAGCATTCCCCAGAGTAAGACTTTCTCCTTCAAGACCTTTATTCCCCGTCATATAGCTGACCTTGCCTGAAGTTACAGTGCATATCTTTTTTTCCATCCTTTCTCTTGTGTGAGTGTGTGTTTTCTACTTACCGTCCTCATACATCAAACGTGATTTTGATACTCATTAGAGTCTGCTGTAGCATGCAACCTTATACAATAGACCATCGCGTTCTTTTCTAGGCAGACCCTGGTTACGTATACCGGACTTCCGATGGGAGACGAATGTTCGGAATGTATTTATCATGTAAAGTTATGTAAATGATCTTTCTTTCAGTAAGACCCGCCTTGTATTTTTGTAGTCTGTTCATGATTCACAGTATTCTCTTACCACCATTTTTGTTTTGACGCTCATTGTAGTTTAATCATTATACGGTTACCCCACATGCTGACTCTCACTTGCATATATTATAGGCATTATGCTTTACTCGAGTCACTTCTTTTATGTGACACTCAATACCCCAATGAGATAAAATCTGCAATCATTATGTCATGTGATACGAATCAAATTTTTTTCTTGCTTTTTTTTTTCATCCATCATGTTTGGCTCTTCTTATTTTCTCGTAGAGTAAGCTTCGTATTCTTATACCAGTAACCGAAACATGACGTTTTATTATTCCATTGATTTAACCATTCTACCACTGTTATAGCCTACATAGTTTTGTCGTAGGAAATATAGAGCTTTAAATTAGGCGGTAGCCTTATACATTGTGCCATAAATTGTGAGCTTCATCAAAGAATTTAGTGACATTTCTAATGATTTATTTCACTGAATAGTTTATTCCAGCATTTATGGCATCTTTCGTCCGCAATTGCAAAAATATGCAATGTTTCTGTATTAAGATGTTATCGGCCCTGCTTTGGCAAGGGGAAGCGAACCACAAAAGTGACATTTCTCGTAAAGAGCTAAATGTGTCTATTATTTACACTGATGTCAATGGACTAACATGATGTCTTATCTAACATATCCCTTAGTAGGATGAGTCTTTCTGCACGAAATTTGACCTGGAAGAAGAACTCATTATATGAATTATGAAAACATCAATAACTCAAATTCGGATGGTATGTCACTTGCTTCCTTTTGCCAAGGTGGAGTAGTTATCTCCCCGTACCTTAGATATACATGTTTTGCATGGCATCGCAACGAATGCTAAATTATTATGTGAATCTGCTATAGCTTGTGACTTTCCCCACATACCATCACATTCTGTACTCGGCGGATCTTCGTACGCGTACTCCTGATTTCCAACTGTGTAGGAATGCTTGAAATGTATTTGTGTTGTAAGCTATATAAATAGCCAGTAAAGACTCGGTTGTATATTTTTGCAGTCTTTCCACTTATTTACAATGTAAGGCTGCGTTCACATAGAAGTATACTTTTCGGGTATTCGGGCTCGTTTTTCGAGGGCACGCGAATAGCTTGAATCGAACGATAGGATTTCCTCACACCGGTTCACATAAGAGGGCACTATTCGAAAGTATACGAATAGCTGCGAAAAGTATAGCAAAATGGGAATCGAGCTTGTTCGATTTTCTTGCAGCGTATACCGTCTCTCGTTTGTGAAATAATGACACTTTTGGTCTGGATTTGCCCTTTAGCAAAAATAAGCATGTAGACTGACATTCTGATGCAGTTTATAAATTGTTAATAAGATTTGCTGTGATGTAGGAGGAAGAAATCCTCACTGCATGGGATGGTGAGTTGACGGTGCGGGCGGCGGTGTATTCGGTGCCCGAATAGCGAATAGCGAATAGCGAATAGCGAATACCGAATACCGAATACCGAATACTTCTATGTGAACGCAGCCTTAACGTGTATAATTTCTTTTTTTCGGGGGGGGGGGTTGCTTTACTACAGTTTAGTGAGGCTGGTACTTTACTATATCTACAAACATTTCCGACTTTACCAGACTCATGACAGATTTCAGCCATTGTGAAACTTATCGTGTTTACTCAGGGCGCTCTGTACCTCATTCGTTAATTTTACTATTTCATACCCATATATTTGATTGTTAAACTGATTTCAAGTAGGCTACATTTATGATAATGAGCATTCGTTTATTTGAAATATTTGTATTTATACTCATCCTTTACAACCAAGTTGTCTCATGATTAACCATGCAAAGGTTCTGGCCATCTTATCTGATATTCTGCTTTAAAGTACAACACAATGTTCACCCTTTCAACAACAAATGTAAAACTTTTTAAATTATATCCGGATATAGAGCCCGCGGCGTGACGCTGTATAGCAATGCACGTGCGAGGCCTGGAACAGGCATGTGTTGTGGTTTATTCAAGTTTCCCGCAGTTAACTATGTTGTCATCATTTGTAAAGGGCACCGTCCTTCCTTGTCCTTCTTTGCGCTGCATTTTATCTTACCATTTTGTTAATCAAACAAAAAAGTATCGATATTCACATAACACTTACTCAGCCGATTCAAACAATATGAGATCATATTGTATTAGCAGTACACATGTATTTGCCTTTAAGTATATTCCTACATAAAAATCTGTTACTTATTGAAATTTAGATAATTCAAATTCTCTTTGCATTTTTTTTTTTTTTGATTTGGATTTTCATTTTACTTTTTTTCCTTCCTGTCTGCCAAATTCTAAACGGTGTATGGTGGTGGCTGGCAGGAAGATGTGCACCGATGCTTTCTGTTATAGCGTATGTGTACTTCCTGAGGCGGATTTTTTGTATTACTGCAGCGGTAGGGCAATGCTCTCTGCTGGTAAGATCATGTGCATTCCTTCTTCTTTTGTCTATACTCTCCGCCGATCATCTTGTGTATGCATGTTTTTTTACTTTATTTCGGAAGCCCACCGAGACACTCTTTGTATCTTCGTTCACCTGTTGTATGTGTTCCTTGTTCTTCTCTCTCATCGTTATTGACCCTTCTAGCCCAATTCATTCTGCATTCTTTTACTCCCCAGTTCCCTTCCTTCGCAACGATCCTCTATCTACTCAAGTCTATACGCAACCCATGCACACTGTTATGTACATCGATTATTTCCCGCGCCTTGTCACATTCCGTCTGCCGTGTCTGCTGGCTATTCTCCCATTGCATAATAACCTGGCATTCCTTCATTACAGCGCTAAGGCCTGTTTATGCAGGTTCATATCTTAGACAATTTCATCTTTCGTTATGGCTGATCTCTTGATTGCACCCTTTCATTCCGTGCCAAATGACGATTTTTTTTTGAATTGTATAGGCTCACAACATCCGAATCTGACTCAGTTGATGAGGCACCAGTAACACAAGCAACTCCTTATGACAACTTCGTTGCCGATAATCTTAATTCAGCAGTAAATGAACTGCCTTATGATCTCAGTAATGATTTAAATCTGAACACGTCATGTAATTACATTACAGTTAATCAATTCAAAGATATGTATTTTAATTTCTCTAAAGACACGTTTTCTCTGTTGCATTTTAACATAAGAAGTCTGAATAAACATTTTGATGAGTTAAAATTTTTATTAGAATCCGATGCTAGCCAATCACTCTCTATCATTGGACTTAGCGAAACCTGGTTGACTTCCACTACGGAAGATTCCTTTGCAATCGACGGATACAATATGTATGTCAGTAATAGATCGGACAGAAGTGGAGGCGGTGTTGCATTTTATGTATCAAGTATTTACAAATGTATTGTTCACAACGACATTTGTAGAATGGACAACACTGTTGAATCTCTTTTTGTAGAAATTTTTATCCCAGGATGTAGGAATGTGTTATTGGGTATAATATACAGACCTCCTAATTCGAATACTTTAGATTTTGTGACATATCTTTCAGACCTGGTAAAAAACCCAGTTTTTAGAAATAAGGATTGCTTTCTATTTGGTGATTATAATATTGATTTGCTGAAATCTGGAAATGATTATATCTCAAGCGAGTTTCTTGAGACATTTTTGTCTTCATCCTTTTTGCTACTCATTACTATAAACCGACTCGCGTCACTGATCACTCTGCTACTTTAATTGACAATCTGTTTTGCAATATCTTACCTCTTCCCGATTCTTTTATAATTCTCTCAGATGTGACCGACCATTTCCCAATCATGACTCATTTTACTTTGAAAACTTTGGCTAATGATGCTAAACCTTCGGCTCCTTTATGCAAACGTAGAGTCTCATGTGAAAAGTTAGCCAGTTTTGATGCCGCTCTTGATAATGCTGATTGGTCACGAGTTTATGAAAATGATGAAGTTAATCTGTCTTTTGATAATTTTATGGAAATATTTAATTCTCTTTTGGATGATATTATTCCAAATCAAAAAAGTAATATGGAGTATAAAAAAACGCCTAGGTTACCGTGGATTTCAAAATCAATTCTTCACTCAATTAATAGAAAAAAATCGATTGTATTATAAATATAAAATGGAAAAAAACTGAACGATCAAAGAACAAATATACATTATATAAAAACACATTAACTAGGATTTTACGTTTGGAAAAGAAAAGGTATTATTCTCAGCAGTTGTTGAAATTTAAGTTTGATATTAAAAATACCTGGAAAGTTTTAAAGCAGGCAATGAATATTTCGAACAAAAAAGCAGAAATAGATGAAATAAAGTGGGATGATGAAATAATTGATGACCCTATTGATATTGCAAATGTTTTTAATTCTTATTTTTCAAAAATAGGTGAAACGCTTGCTCATGGTATTCCGGCTATAGAACAGAATTTTACTGAATTCTTAGGCCAGTGTAACCCCAACTCTATTTTTTTAACTCCAACAAATAGATATGAGATTATCGATATTGTATCATCTTTAAAAAACAAACGTAGCTCCGGTTATGATGATATAGATAATTGTATCCTTAAGGGTGTTATATCATCAGTCGCAGATCCCTTGGCTCACATATTTAATCTGTCAATTTCTAATGGTATGTTTCCTGATAAACTGAAATTGGCTAAAGTAATTCCAATATTTAAAAAAGGTAATAATCTGGATGTCAGTAATTATCGTCCAATTTCTTTATTATCTTCATTATCGAAAGTTTTAGAAAAAATAATATACACCAGAATTACCAAATTTTTAAATGTGCACAAAATATTCACAAATTCCCAGTTTGGTTTCCGTGAAAAACATAGTACCATCCATGCAGTTCTTCATTTTATTGATAAAGTCGTTAATGCAACTGACAATCATTCTCATTTAATTAGTATATTCTTGGACTTCTCCAAGGCCTTCGATACAATTAATCACAACATTTTACTCCACAAGTTATCGCACTACGGAATACGTGGGAAGGCCTTGGAGTGGTTCAAGACTTATTTAGCTGACAGAAAAAAATTTGTTTCAATTAAAGATAATGATTCAGTTATAAGAGATGTAAAGTGTGGTGTTCCACAGGGAAGTCTTTTAGGGCCGCTGCTATTCATAATATATATCAATGATTTTTCCTCTGTTTCAGAGGTACTTTCCTTTGTACACTATGCTGATGACACCAGTGTTTTTCTTGCCCATAACGATATCGATGTTCTTGTTCAACAAGCGAATACAGAATTGAAAAAAGTGTCCAACTGGGTCAGAGCTAACAAGTTGTCATTGAATGTTCAAAAAACAAAATATATGCTTTTCAGCAATACTGTTGATTCTTTGAATTCAGAAATAGTTCTGGATGATTGTAATTTAGAAAGTGTGTCATATTTCAAATTTCTTGGTATTTTTGTAGATAATAAACTTTCTTGGAAAATACATATTGATCATATTTGCAAAATCATCTCTCGAAATATAGGTGTTATGAACAGACTAAAATTTTATATTCCTGAAAAGACATTACTTGTGTTATACTCCTCTTTGATACTCCCTTACCTTCATTATGGAATTTTAGCTTGGGGCAATACACATCAGACGCTGCTGAATAGAGTGTTATTATTGCAAAAGAAAGCCCTTCGTATCATTTCCAATTCTCCCACTCGTTCACATACAAATGTATTGTTTAACTGTAATAAGCTACTAAAAATTAACGAATTATTTTTATACAACTTAGGCCAATTTATGTATATGTATGATAACAGTTTACTGCCACCTATCTTTGGTTCCATGTTCCAAAAAAATCAGTCATTCCATAATTACCCCACCCGACGCTCTAACGAGTTTCATTTACCACTTCTTCGAACGATTCTAGCAAAGAATACACTTATTTACACTGGACCTAATTATTGGAATTCCCTGAACCACGATATAAAATCTGCTCCCTCTATATACTCCTTTAAAAGGAGATTGAAGTTTTTTCTTTTGCAATCCTATAATGACGACCCCCTGAATTCGATTAGTTCATAGGCTTATTTTGTTTCCCGTCCGCAAAATCTTTATTGCTGTTTTTTTCATTATTGTTACTTTTGCCTTAGCTTTGATTATGATATGATCTTCTTTAACTTATACCTCGCAGTTGAAGGGTTTGTTGTATATTCTTCTTTTCTTCTCCTTCTTCTCTTTCTTCCTCTAACCTTCGAGGATCGTTGTCTCTGTTGATTACTCCTGTCTATTTTGTTACCTCTTCGTCGCGCTGTAGTCTTGTTTCCTGTCGTGTCGTCAAGTCAGTTTTCTTCCCTATAAGTAGTCTTGTTGCTGTCCCAGTCTTGTCTCATGCTCATTATTTCGTTTGTTATTGTTTTGTGTGTAACCGTTTGTCCGTCTGTCTCTTAGTGGGCTGCTAAACTTTTTATGCCAAACTTTTCGTGCTGCTTTGTTGCTATATTTAGTCAAATTTTGCATCGAGTTTTTAATACAAGAGGGGCCCACACTCTACAAGCATTGTCTTTTTAGTGGGTCCCTCCGTTTTTTCACACAGTGCATATTGACAATTCTTTCATTTTCGTTACTTCTGCAACAATTGCAATGTATTGATACTATTAGTTTTTCTCATTATTATTGGTTTCTTTGTACGAATTTACATACATTGTTTCTATCACTCAAGAAAGTGAGATTTATGTCTGTATGATTTTATTGTGGAAAACGAATAAATTCGAACTTGAACTTGAACTTGAACTTGAATAGTATTTTTGCACATTTATATTTGGGAAATATTTAATACAAATAAATGACAAATATGTAGTAGGCCTATATAAAAGAGAGTGATAATGGATATGGATGCTTGCCCACAGACAGCACGACATACAGTGTTCACCCTGTCAGCAAGTAGGATTACAAAAAATATGTAGTGTGTCAGGAATTTCTTGCAATCTGATTGGTCAATTGCTATGTAATCATTTTTCACTGACTGAGGCATATTTATACTTTCCTTTGTGTCATGCCATTTTCTATAAGCATTATGTCAGGTAATTCCCGGGTGCATGATTCTTCCCTGTTTGCCCTATCGGTAATTACTGGAAGCATGTTTTGTTTGTTTGTGTTTTTTTTTTAATGAATCTGGTAAACTACACTCAGGCACCAAAGAAATATTTTGGTCATCACACAGTTTCGCCATATTTTTAGGGATTTCGACCCATTTCATACAAAACAGATGACACGTAGTCTTTGTTTGGTTGTAATTCGTGGGACAGTATAGGCTTAACTGCGTACGTACACGCAATTCAGTTAACTTATTTGTCACAATTCTTATACCGACTCACTCAAACCTGTGAGTATATTGATTTTCTTCTATTCTACACTGACAGATTCATACAGTGTAGAACTCAAGAATATATACGTACCTGCGGATTTGAGACCTAATATTGTTTTACTGTCTGGCCGATGTTTTTTTTTTTTGGAATTGAAATTCCAATTTATTTCCTTACAAATGGTAAATTAGTCAATACGAAAATTATGGTTTTACCCTACTTCGAGGGTGCATGCTGAATCCAAATCTGGTTGATGCAACTCTTGAATCCTTGAGATCTTTTAGATAGTGAAGATTTTTCATATTCATTTTGAGCGCCATCTTGAATATCTCAAAAACCTAAACGATAGACTTGCAACAACGAGATTCGGATTCAGCGCCTTCCTCTAACCTTCGAGGATCGTTGTCTCTGTTGATTACTCCTGTCTATTTTGTTACCTCTTCGTCGCGCTGTAGTCTTGTTTCCTGTCGTGTCGTCAAGTCAGTTTTCTTCCCTATAAGTAGTCTTGTTGCTGTCCCAGTCTTGTCTCATGCTCATTATTTCGTTTGTTATTGTTTTGTGTGTAACCGTTTGTCCGTCTGTCTCTTAGTGGGCTGCTAAACTTTTTATGCCAAACTTTTCGTGCTGCTTTGTTGCTATATTTAGTCAAATTTTGCATCGAGTTTTTAATACAAGAGGGGCCCACACTCTACAAGCATTGTCTTTTTAGTGGGTCCCTCCGTTTTTTCACACAGTGCATATTGACAATTCTTTCATTTTCGTTACTTCTGCAACAATTGCAATGTATTGATACTATTAGTTTTTCTCATTATTATTGGTTTCTTTGTACGAATTTACATACATTGTTTCTATCACTCAAGAAAGTGAGATTTATGTCTGTATGATTTTATTGTGGAAAACGAATAAATTCGAACTTGAACTTGAACTTGAACTTGAATAGTATTTTTGCACATTTATATTTGGGAAATATTTAATACAAATAAATGACAAATATGTAGTAGGCCTATATAAAAGAGAGTGATAATGGATATGGATGCTTGCCCACAGACAGCACGACATACAGTGTTCACCCTGTCAGCAAGTAGGATTACAAAAAATATGTAGTGTGTCAGGAATTTCTTGCAATCTGATTGGTCAATTGCTATGTAATCATTTTTCACTGACTGAGGCATATTTATACTTTCCTTTGTGTCATGCCATTTTCTATAAGCATTATGTCAGGTAATTCCCGGGTGCATGATTCTTCCCTGTTTGCCCTATCGGTAATTACTGGAAGCATGTTTTGTTTGTTTGTGTTTTTTTTTTAATGAATCTGGTAAACTACACTCAGGCACCAAAGAAATATTTTGGTCATCACACAGTTTCGCCATATTTTTAGGGATTTCGACCCATTTCATACAAAACAGATGACACGTAGTCTTTGTTTGGTTGTAATTCGTGGGACAGTATAGGCTTAACTGCGTACGTACACGCAATTCAGTTAACTTATTTGTCACAATTCTTATACCGACTCACTCAAACCTGTGAGTATATTGATTTTCTTCTATTCTACACTGACAGATTCATACAGTGTAGAACTCAAGAATATATACGTACCTGCGGATTTGAGACCTAATATTGTTTTACTGTCTGGCCGATGTTTTTTGACAGTTTTGCCCTATTCCATGGTGCTGAATCGGAATCTATACATGACGCAAGTCTCGCATCCTTGAGGGTTTTGAGATAGTCAATATGGCCTTCAAAAATGGTCACCAAAATCTGAAATTCCTATGTATTTGATTATGAATGATGAAAAAATTGGACACAAAAATGGGGTTTTATACCGCATTTCCAGGGTGCTGAATCTGAATCAGGGTGATGCAATTTAAGGCATTCTTGAGGATTCTGAGATATACAGAATGGTCGACAAAGTTTCTCAACATTCATATCCTTTATAATTCTTTTGAGGTGATGAACAGTTGAAAAGGTTTGGTTGTTTTAACTTATGTCGAGGGTGCTGGATCCAAATATGGAGATGCTGATTTCCTAAGTTGTATCCCTGAAGGTTCTGGGATATTCAAAATGGCCGCCAAAAAGTGAAAATTTTATATCAAGTATTTCCGTATGAATAGTACAAAATTGAGAATGAGTTGATGGTGTTTCCCTATCTTTCAAGGGTGCTGAATCTGAACCTGGATGATGCAACTATTGTATCAATGAGGATTTTTTCATATCTAAGATGGCCGCCAAAAATTGAAATTCCAATTTATTTCCTTACAAATGGTAAATTAGTCAATACGAAAATTATGGTTTTACCCTACTTCGAGGGTGCATGCTGAATCCAAATCTGGTTGATGCAACTCTTGAATCCTTGAGATCTTTTAGATAGTGAAGATTTTTCATATTCATTTTGAGCGCCATCTTGAATATCTCAAAAACCTAAACGATAGACTTGCAACAACGAGATTCGGATTCAGCGCCCTCGAAACAGGGTAAAACCGTGAATTTATTTCCAAAGAATTTAGGCATATTCACATTTCATAAAGAAACCAATACTAGTATAAGAATTTACATTTTTGGCGACCACTTTGGATTTCTCAAAAAGGTCTGGCATGCAAGAATTTTACCCAGATTCGAATTCAGCATCGTTAAGAACATAAAAATTTTCACATTTTTCACTCTTTCAAAGGAATATCATAGGAATTTCCATTTTTGGCAGCCATCTCAAGATCCTCAAGAATGCAATAGTTGCATCATCCTGATTCGGATTCAGCATCTATGGAAATGCGGTAAATTTCCATTTTGTGTTAACTTTTTCAACATTTATAAGGAAATAAATAGGAATTTCATATTTTGGTGGCCATTTTGGCGGCCATTTTGAATATCTCAAAACCCTCATAGATGCAAGAGTTGCATCATCCAGATTCGGATTCAGCACCCTCGAAAATATAGAGCAAACTCATCAAAAAACATCGGGCAGACGGTATAAAACAATGTTCAGCCTCTGGCACCCAGACTGGAATAATCTACTCATAGATATTTTTTTTAAATCGAATATTTACGTAAAATTTTCAAACAGCAAATTGTTATAACCACGTTCTGTAGTAGCAGCAGGCCTACTGGACGACGATGTTGTACACTGTCATTGTCCGGATGTGTGACACGACATTTGCTTCTGCGACATCATTTGCTCCGGTCTTATTTTCTCCAAGGATTTAAGGTTGTGGTTATATACAAATTTTGTAGGGTTGTGATAGGGTTTTAGGTTTAGTTTGATGGGAGGATTAGGATTAGGGTTAGGATTGTGTTTGATGGGTAGAACCACCAGCGTAGCCAGGATTTGATCTTGGGGGGGGGGGGGGGGGGGGGGTATACGCGAGGGAGCGGAGCGAGCGAGGGGGTGTGAAAGAGGTGCCCCCCCCCCCCTCTCTCGCAGACAGAACTTTTTGCATTTTGATGTTGTAAGTGGTGCAATTAACTTGATGCATGCTTTTGCGTGTTTTATCAACTTGAAACACTCCCACTGATTTAAGTAAGGTATAGCAGTATATTTTGATGTAGATCATTATTGAACAATTTGCCTATAAAAAGGTATCGATTAAATAAACTTCTTGTATAAATAAGTTCTTACAATAAATATCATGAACGGCGCTGTTTGTTAAGCAATCAAACAGAAAAAGCATGAACATGAGGATGTGGGAGAGAGGTATTTTCTCCTCCCACACAAGAGTGATTTTGGATTTTCAGACCTGAAATTCAGCGATCTGGTGCAAACTTTTGGTGAAATACTTAGAATGGTGGGGTTTTTTTCAAAAAAAAAAAACAACCCAACACAATAATGCAAATGAATAGGGCTCTTTTCTCAGGAAAGTGTTAATAACTAAATCACAGAATTTAGCTCTTATTCCGCGTGTACATCATCACTGTGTACAGCTACAAGGTCTAATGCGGTATAAGAGGGGGAGGGTGTGGGAGGGGGATGCCCCCTCCCGCTTGACCGGGAGCTTTTGCGGGTTTAGAATTGAAATAAAGCGATCTGAAGCAATTTTTGCGCAAAATCATTAAATTGTCATTCCCCAAAGTGTACTATGTCTATAAAAGGGACCAAGCAATGACAGGGTGGCAAGATACCTCTCCCATATTCAAGGGAGCTTTTTCATTTCTATTACTGAAATTCAACGATCTGGCGCACACTTTTGTTGGAATATCTGGATTGGTTTTGTCAGTCAGAGTTAAGTGTAGCAAGAGAGAAGGGAGAAGGCGTGGGAGAGTGCTAGTATCCCCACCCTTCCCTACGACAAAGCTTTTGCCTTTTTATGCCTCCGCCACGAAGTGGTGACGGAGGCATTATGTTTTCGGGTTGTCCGTCCGTCCGTCAGTCCTTCCGTCCATCCGTCCTTCCGTCCGTCCGTAACGAATTTTGTGGACAGCGTAACTAATAAATCTTTTGAGGTATCCTAAAGAAACTTGGCATGTATGTGTATTAGGGGGTGAAGTTGTGCCTATCAACTTTTGGGTGCACATGCTCAAGGTTAAAGGTCAAAAGGTCAAGGTCAAATACGTAAAATTTCACTATTTCCACCATATCTATGCAATGCCTGAAGATATTTTCTTGAAACTTAGTGTATACATGTATTACCCAATTAAGATTCTCTGGTGAAAGTTTGGGGTCATGAGGTCAAAGTTCAAAGGTCAAAAGGTCAAGTAAAAATATTAAAACTTCACTTTTTTCTCCGTAACTTGGAAATTGTTCAAGGTATCTTCATGGAACATAGTATGTATACATGTACTGACTGGCAGTGATTATCTAGAGAATTTAGGAATCATGGGGTCAAAGTTCAGGGGTCAAAGGTCAAGGGCAACACTTCAAAATGTTACTATTTCCCTCATTTATGCAATGCCAACAGGATTATTTCTTTACACTTGGTGTATGCATGTATAACCTAGTAGAGATTCTCTGGAAACTTTCTTTCTTTTTTTCTTCTTTTTTTTTGCCTCACAGGTCAAAAGGTCAAAGATCAAGGGAAAGTGCTGAACTAACTTTTTCCTCCATATCGCGGAAGTGGCTCAAGTTATCTTGAAACTTTCTACATACTTATGCATGTTCTGCCTGACAGTGATTATCCTATGAATTTTAGGGTCAAAGGCCAGATGAAAATGGTAACAATGTACTTTTCAATACAGAAATTGCACTTTTTCTCCATACCTTGAAAATTACTCAATGCATAAACTTATGAATGGGTCAAAGTCCAGTTAAAGTCCTTAAATCCCCAAATACTTGCTCTCCTGTTCATCCAATTAAAGGACAAGTTCACCTTCATAGACATGTGGGTTGAGTGAATGCAGCAATATTAGTAGAACACATCAGTGAGAATTTGAGGAAAATCGGACAATCCGTTCAAAAGTTATGAATTTTTGAAGCTTCTGTTTGGTCACGGCTGGATGAGAAGACTACTGTAGCTTGTGATGTCACATGTGTAAAACGATATAAATAAAGTATAAAGAAAATTCGACATATTTCCACATTCTCGCATAACAAAAGAACAATCGACTTCTCTCTTTCAGGAGGCAAGGGGAATGATATTACCCTTAACATACATCATTAGTCGAATTAATGTGTACTTTATTCAAAAGGTAAAGTTTTGTGAAATTCTCTTTTTATTTTTATTATAACGTTCTACGCATGTGACATCATACACTGCAGTAGTCTTGTCATCCAGTAGTGGTAGTGCAGATACTTTAAAGATTCATAACTTTTGAACGGTTTGTCAGATTTTCCTCAAACTTTCACTGATGTGTTCTACTGATATTGTTGCATTCACTCAATCCACATGTATATGAAGGTGGACTTGTCCTTTAAACCTAGGTCAAGGAAGGTGAACATTCAACACATTTGTGACAAACTTGTCATTTTGATATTTTGCAATTTTTGTGAAAATGTAATCACACATTTGTCCAAATGTACTATCTAGACCTATTAGGAGAATCATGCATTATGGCGGAGACAGACCAGTCGCCTTAGCGACATTTCTAGTTTTAAAGTTGAAACTGAGATATCTCCTATCCATGGGCATGATGGAATATTTTGAAAATTGTCAAAAAATTGTAGGCCTACTAGGTATAATGGGGGAACTGAGTGAGGAAAGGGTTTATTAAAAGGGAGTATTCCTCTTGTACATGAGAGAACTTTTGAGTCTTCGGAAAGTACATGTAATTGAAGTCTTGTATAGGCCTACGTACATTCAGAATTATTCAGGGTTTTTTTCAGTCTGTATGGGTACCGTTTCATGAAAGTTGTCAGCGCTGACAAGTTGTCAGTCTCTAATCACCATGGTAACAGTCAGTGACCAGAGCATCTCAGCCAATCAAAACCAAGGGATTTGCTGAAATTGTCAGAGACTGACAACTTAAATGTCAGCGCTGACTAAATTGATGATCCCAACATCTAATACACCCCCCTGAAAAGTGTAGGGCGCCTACTAAGGCTAAGGGGGCGGGGGGGGGGTATCCCCCTCCCAAGCAAGAGAGATTTTGCAATTTTAGAATTGAAATTCAGCGATCTGGGGGGGGGGGGGTGTTTCATCAACGTTTGTCAGCGCTGACAATCACCATAGTAACAGTCAGTGACCAGCGCATCCATCCACATACAGTATACAACAAACTCAACGTGGGTAACGTACGTCTATAGCTAGATAGGTACATTATGTATTAGCCCCGGAGCGGAGGCGTTTTTTTTAAAGACGGCACAGATTGGGGCATGGCGCGTGTTAAACCTATGGGAAAAACGTTGGGTTAGGGTTTTTGGTTAGGGTTAGGGTTAGGGTTAGGGTTAGGGTTTGATGGTTAGGGTTAGGGTTAGGGTTTGATGGTTAGGGTTAGGATTAGGATTAGGGTTAGGTTTAGGGATAGGGTCCCCAATAGATTTTTAAGGTCCCCAATCTGCGCCGTCTAAAAAAAACACGCGCCCGGAGACCGCGCCGCTATGACACGCTGCCCCTGCACGTTGGGGCTGGTCGCAGTTAGGTAGGTACAGTATGTGCTGTACATACATACAATGTACGTACCGGTACATACGTAAATTCAGTGTGTGGGGTGCTGTGAGCTGCTACTCGTGCTAGGTACATGTACAGCAGTCTTGTGATCGACTGAGGACCGCGACTCTGGACCTAAAACTTCTTAGGTAAAAATGAGAATGTATGCCTACATATTATCATTGTGAAATGTTTTATTTGTGTATATATGACTCATAAATGGGTTTTCATGAGGCCTTTTCAGAGATCATTCGAGTTGTCCGTACTTGTTAGTCCCATACGTGAGAATATGTGTATTTGTGCGCATGATTGTGGACAGTGGTGTATCATGGGTGGTGTATGGTGGGTGGTGTGACTGTAAGTTTGCGTGTAAATTTTCAGCAACTGACCATGATGGTGTGATATGCGTAAATTTGGGTATTTTCAGTACTGGTATTTTAAGTCGTCGTGGTTCAGTAATTGAGACCAACCAAATGCCACACCACAAAAAAAAAAACAAAACAAAACAAAACAAAACAAGGCAACCAGAATTCAGAAGTGGCAGAATTGATGCTGTCCATGACCATCCATGTGACATGTCATGACAGTTGACATTTGTTTGTTGTTGATGTGCTGGTTTTTTTTTTCAGAGTTCACCACGGCCACGTCAACACTATGCATTGCCCTCATCTCTCTTTTTTCTCTCTTGTTTTGGCGTATAATCTAAACATTGGGTCATTAAATAGATCTAGGCCCTCTAGTTCACCGAAAGATCGGTCTGTATCTGGTCGTCGGGTAACCCTGGCGCGGGGTGCTGTATCCAGTAACAGCGCCCCGACGACGTGTATGCAATTTAGTGAAGTAATCAAGTGCACTGCGACGCTTGCAATTCTGTAAACAAATCACCGTTCAAAACGACTCTTAGATTCGCAAGAAAAGCCACATACATAATGTTGTAATACCATATTGTTGAATATTTAACAATAGAGGCGTATATGTATCCCTCACCATCACCTCCGAAAACAAGATAAATCGTCATCGAAACGAAATAGATAAGTATAGTAAATCACCGCCCAGCATCCATTCTATTGTAGAATGCGTGACGTATGATACGTCACGCCTCATGAATATTCGTTTCAGTTCTCAGCTCGCCGTCCTGTTTTTTTCCACACGCATACATTGTGTATTGTAATATGTGCTACATTTTATCCATACCCGATCGACAACAAGGCTATTAGTGCATGCGCTGTGTAAGCTGTACTACGATATGAAGTGCAGAAGGACTAAAATCTCGGATAAAATCTTTCAGTAGGCTCTTAAAACAGATCATATTGTAAATCGACTTCGGCGGCTCTGATTGTAAGTATCTCATCTAACAGCATGGCTACGAATTTCAGTGTAAAACCCTTTTGGTCTCTGCGATCACCAAAATGCTAAGCCATATCAGGCGGTTCTGCGATAGCCATAGGGTTGCCATGCGACCCCTACTCGGTACGGGTTGGGGTCGCTGGTGCGGTTAGTCGTCGGGGAGACTGCGTCTGGCTTCACGAATCCCCTCCTATACAGACTGAAGGCTATGATGCTGGCTCCTGTAGAGATGCTCTGCCAACGGTCGTGCACAGACCAAACGTTACGATAAACCCAATTTCATGCAGCTTTTTTACATTCAATCAAGTTTGACATGGCACGACACATTATGCAGCAATATTTGGGGTAACTTTCTCACATTGTGCAATCAAAATACAGTAACTACTGTAGGTTAGATCACAGAAATTTGTATCCATATTGCAACATTGCCATTAACTAGCTGTAAGTCACCATTTTGAATTATTAGCCAATCATGTGCAAGGTACATGTTTTAATGAAAAAACACATAGAAATTTACCTCGCATGTGATTGGCGAACGGATTCATATGTTGAAGAGCTACGAACGTACCGAAGGGCTGGTAGTGCATTTTTTTTCATGAAAATTTCACTAAAATTTTGGATATATCATTAATCTGGTGAGTGCAATGTATTCTTGAAATGTTGATTTTGCTACAAGTTTAAATTTGCCGATCTAGGGCTGTGAATTAGACGCAATCGAGAAGGGTTAGGTACACATACCTCACCCAATTCTCCATAGAGACAGTGGTTAGAGCTTCCCCACAGCGATGTTGTAGTACAAGTTCCGTCTGTCTCCGGAGGAGAGCGATAACGTCAAAAAAATAAAAGACTCCTCCAGACAGACTTATCTTTCTGTAGACCTCATAGTATGCTACTTAGTGATATATTGTATCTTTAGGGGGTTGATACTAGAGAAGGGCAGTGATTTGGCTCAGTCAGGAGTGCATCTGCCTCCCCTCCAGATCCTCGTCAAAGTAAAAGCAAAGGACCCGGGTTTGATTTCTGAGTCTCACTGAGCAGCTTGTTTTGTGTACTCATCCCATTCCCTCTTGAGGTGAATGAGGCGAAGACGCTGTCCCCCAGATAGGACATAAAATGGAGGTGCCATGTGTGAGAGAGTCCCAACATACAGTATTACAACTCATGCACATGGAACTAAGATCCTGCTTCATTAGTTCATTGCAAAGAGCAGGGTGCTAGCCCAGTACAGTACCCAGTGAAGTGACCACCCACCTACTTGACCAAAAGATTGGTCTGTATCTTGTTGGTATGGATATGTTCTGCGGAGACTACATCTAGCTTCATGGAATCCCCTCCTGTACAGACTAAAGGCTGTCCTACTGGCTCCTGTAGAGGTGCTGTGCCTGCTGTTGCGTGCAGACCAACGTTACAACAACCCCAATTTCATACAGCTTTTTTTACATTCAAACAAGATCGACATGACATGACACATTATGCAGCAATATTTGGGGTAACTTTCCCACTTTGAGCGGGTTTCTACTGAGTGATAAAAATTCAAAACAATGCGAGGTGATGGGAGGTGATTACATGCTTCTTCTAATTTGAGACATCGCATCTCCCGAAACATTCGGCCACTTTTTCCTTCTCTGAATCTCAAAGCAGCAGATTGAATTTGACTCCTGACTCACTGACTTGCAGTGAGAGCAGTACTTTAGAAGCAAAATCACTAATACTGTAAAAGTGGATATTTTCGGGCGACTAAATTTTTCACGCTCAACCATGTAAGAGGAGTTTCGCATGTTTTTAATTCCGCAGAAACAAGACATCAACTACTGGAACACATGGCAAGCAAAAATATTCTATTGCTTTTATCAACTCGCTACCTTCTGGTTGTGCGAAATGCACAAAAATTTCAACACTGCAAAAATTTCCACTTTTACAGTATACATTTTATGTCCCAATGACTTGAGGAATCACACAATACTTCACAATATGTATGAATATAAAGAATTAGCCTTACCTGTACTTTCAGCAGAAATCAGGTCAGACACAAAACTTTAGATTTGCCACTTGACCCAGCTGTGTCAAGATTCATTGTGGGCATAGTCAGTATTGCCTCGTGATAATCTTTGTTTCCTTGGTAACCATGTATGTTTTACGTAGTAAAATACATATTAAGGGAAATCATTGTACAAGTACATGGTATATCCTCTTATTTTGTTGTCCTGCTGTGTAAATATGAACAGAAAGTAATCAGCTTGGGCTGTTATTATGTCGGTGAAGAATGTCAGACATGTTGTGCAAATCTTGACCATGCATTGATTCTGCTTCACATTTCAGCCCAGGGTGATTAAAGGCTCCATCAGTGAACCAGTGCCAGGAATTTTGTGAGTTCAAGGATGTTTGGAGGACAGCAACCAACATCAGGGGGCACCACTGGTACCCCCAGTCTCTTTGGGACCACAGGTGGTGCTACAAGCACCGGCCCACCAAGCGGAGGGTTCTCATTTGGTGCAGCTCCAACTGGTTTGTGAAATGATGATATAGTGGACTCTCATTATAACAAAGTCCTCGGGACCGGCAGTTTTCTTTCGATATATCAAAATTTCGTTATAACCAAACAAATAAACTATAAAATACATAAAGCAGATAATGTTGCGGCCTGAATTCTTATTTTGTTGTAACCAAAATTTCGTTATAAATGGGAGTGCACCATATATTGAATGTACATATTTTTTAGATTGAATATTACAGTGCACTCCCATTGTAACTAATATGGTAAATAACATTCTTGTTACAAAAAATTATGGTCCCATAATTATCACCTTTTCTTCTATACATCACTGTTCGACTGTAACAAAATTTCAACATGGCGAAAGATAACTGACAGTTCCGAGGACTTTGTTATGACGGGATTTACCTGTACCACAGAACTTACTTTAAATAATCCCCTTCTACAAATGTATATGACATTATAATAGAGTTGTATTATAAGCGTACAATAAATACCAAAATATGCAATCATTCATTGAGCTGATCAAGTTCTCTAGGTCCATCAAGGTTTTTATGCATTTATAGATCATTTATAAATGTGTGATTAATTTGAGTGCATTACATTCCTAAATGCATAAAATCTTAATTTGCAAATGAGGTTACAATACTGTACAGTTCTTGTGTATACATTAATGTAATGTAATGTCAGTTGTTGAAATAACTTTGCATGCCAAGATAACATCACATTGCTGCCATTGCAAAACTTATGAGTCAAGGCTACCTGAGTGATGAAACAATGTTCAGTGTGTTAGTTTGCTTGTTTGTACTATGTGAAAAAGGAAACTCTGGGGGTTCGACTGGAGGATTCACATTTGGAGCATCAGCTGCCTCAACCAAGCCAGGAGGATTTTCTTTTGGAGCTGCACCAACACAGACCACCAGCCAGACCCAGTCTACACCTTCATTCTCTTTTGGTGGTGGCCAAGGTAACTATCTTATCATTTGTTTTCAAAAAACAGTATGCATCACATTAAATCAAGGTGGCTCATACAGGAAGACCATGATGTGAAAGGGTTATCATAGAATAAGCATTACTAACTTTGTATTACTTGTAATACCCAAAATAAACAGAGTAGAATACAAGTGTAGTACGAATTGTGATGGGTCTTTACTGTGCATTCACCTTGCGTTCATTATGCAAGTAGTATTCCTGGAGCAAGTCATTATTGAATATTCCCACAATTGCCTCATTAAAATTTCTTGCCGTTAGAAAAAGGTTGCTTGAATTGTCAATTCATATAATCAAATAAGAGAAAATCTGGTCAAAAATATTGTTCCTGTAATATATATTTCCATACCATGTCAATTACTGATTAAAGTGATCATTTTATCATTTTCTCCTCATGTATTCTGATGAGATTTGGAAGGAATCATCCATGGCAGTAAGGAATGCAAAGTAAATGTAGAGAGACAGGTGGCTTCTCAGGGCTGCATCACTGTTTGTTTTATTGAAGTAATCTCTTTTCTTTCCAGTAGATCAGTTAAAGGGGATGGCAAGTAATTGATCAGTGGGAATCAGTGGGAATGCTGGGGAATGATTGTTCCAATCCTTGTGGGATTCATTTAAGAGTACATTATACATCTATTGTTGTATGAAAATTTTTTGCTTCAGAATGGTCTCATATTCAAGTAATGTGCAGTTTAATGTTTCCAGGTTAGCATGCCTGTATGGTGATGGGGCATTAAACTGCACATTACTTGAATTTGAGATCGTTCTGAAGCAAACAATTTTCACACAACAATCATAGATATATGATGTGCTCTTAAATTAATCCCACAAGGATTGGAACAATCATTCCCCAGCATTCCCACTGATTCCCACTGATCAGTTACTAGCCATCCCCTTTAAGTGTAGTGTGTTTTTGATACCCATGTTACTATGTATGTAGGGAAAGAATAATACGTAGGAGGTTTAGGAGCTGAAGTTTCAACTTGCATACAGCATCAGTGTTACATGAATACACAGAAGTAGTCCACACTTATATTTGTGGCCTTGATGGTCTGGGTTCCATGCTGCCATCTTTCTCTGAACAATCTGAAGATGCACTATGAAAACTACCATAATGTCTGGTAGAATTTACTTGCTTATTTAGGGACTGAAAGTAAATATCACCCAGTGATAGAGCAGGTATAACAAAAGTCAGTCCATCCAGAAATGTGTGCAAAAGTGTAAATCTGAGCTCTATGTTTTGAAAGTTTTTGAAGCTGTACCCCCCTGAAAAGCCGACTAAAGCACTTTTCTGATTAATTCTGACAAATGAAACTGATAAGTTTATATGTCAGATCATTGTCCAGGCATGTTCAGGTTTGAGAATTTTTTGTCGTAATTTCATCAATGCCTGTACAATTTCTAGTCACACATCCTTATGTCTTTTATACCACTTGTCTTACAGAAGCAGGCATGGCAATAAGTGATTACCATCATAAAGACATTATCTTCCTGAGAGAGTGGCTGTTCATTATGTTTTGAGACATGAATCACTTGTCTTCCTGTCTGACAAGGGGTTCACACATACTTCAGATATTCTTGACTTGTGGTGTCAGACATTGGCTCAAATAGAATATGAATATGTTAACTCCATCTCATCAACCTCCATGATATTACTTTACACTTGTTTGTTAGGCCTCTCTGAAGAGGTAGCTGCTTAATACTATATATTACCAATATAAAGTGACCAAAACCACCATATCCTCCAGCTTCAGGTCCACCATCATTCAGTTTTGCAGCCAGTGGTAAGCAGGGAGCTCCTGCCACTGGGGGGTTTTCCCTTGGGACCGCCGCCCAAGGGAATATAGCCACAAGCTCTGCAGCTACCACAGCAGGGGGAGGTTTCAAGTTTGGAGGAGTAACGACAACCGGAGCAACCCCATCAGGTATCATTGTAATGGTCTAACATATTCACAAGTTTTTAAAAAAAAAAAAGAGATTAAATGTTGACTGGTCACCATCACGATGTAAAGGTGCTCATGACTGGTGATAAACAGAATTATATATTAGATAAAATAAATACCTGGTCATGTATACGTTCTCATCCAATCATTTAATTATGATCTGCTTTATCATTTTATGAAAAAAAAAAATATATGTATGTAAGTGACAATGGAAAATACATGTTGCCCTATTGGGTGTATGACACATGATAAATGTGTTGTTTCCATGTAAAGTAGAGTGTATGATAGTCATTTAATTGCTGGAGTTCAAGGAACCAATGCACACATTGGGAGATATTTTAGTATGTGGAATGGTAGGCTGAAAGAGGGTAAAATGAATATAATGATTCACATCATATGCTGTATCCATCACCTCTACATATGTCAATGCAAACTTGCACTACTTCTTCCATAGTTTACATGAGTATTCTTTGCTTGGTTTCCTCTGATTTCAGCAAAAATGTGCAGCTGTTATTTGGATCAGCTGGACTAATGTCTACACAGATTCTATGTTGGCTTGGTGACTGACTTACATTACTTTATACACTGTTATTTTCGCGTACAGATATTTTTTGCAAATGGTGAGGTCATAGACATTTTCACAAGATGTTGTTTTTGCGAATTGACGCCGATGCTAACTTAAATTTGCTTTTACCCTAGTGCATTGAGACATTTTTGTGTGTTGTTAAATTTGCGATCCAACTGAGATTCGCAAAAGTGTGAAAATTAAACCTTTGCGAAAATAACAGCTTTTACAGTACTCTTTAATTTCAATTCAAAGACACCATCCCAAGCATATCTGAAGTTGGGTGGAAGAAAGTACATTTTAAGCACCAGAAAATACTTCTTCAGTAGAAGGTACATTATACACTGCGAGAGTGAAGACATATAAACTCAAGCAGGATATTTTGCAAAAATGGCTCAAAGCAGGATATTTTTTGCCAAAATTGGGAAAGCTGGCGTCTCTGTCGATCATTAAATAAGTATTGTATTCACATAATCCCAGGTGGGCTGACCCTGGGCCAACCAGCAGCCAGTGTAGCACCCCAGGCTGCTAGCACCACCACAGCTCCAACAACAGGATTCAGCCTCGGGGGAGCAGCATCAACAGCGCCCTCATTGACAGCAGGAGGGACACCTTCCACCGGCTTCTCTCTCCTGGGAGGAGGTGAGAAACCTTCATTGGACATTTTATACTGTACTATAAAAGTGAGCTGTTTCGCGCATTTCACCCAATATGAAACTAGCACGAAATCAAAAGCATGTGAATCTTTTGCTTGTTACACGTCGGCCCTCCTGTTATTTCATACACAGCCAGTTCGGGGTTCCACTTTGAGAATGAGCAGAAAAAGGTCATCTGTACCAGCAGAGCATGTTGGTTTCTAAATTCACTGAGATAAGCATATGTGATGTAATGATTATTCAAGTGATCCTTAGTGGCGCTTGCCAGCATATCCACCTGGCATTACAAGTGGTATTTGACAATATCAATAGGAAAAGATTGTCAATACATTCAATGCAAAATAATGAAATGGATGCTTTCCAACATGCTAATTAATGGATGATTCTGGTCACCTGGCCTACGCAAGTTCATCCTTTGTTTGAACATGACTGATGATTTCCATAATTGTTTCTTCGGGCAAGCTCAATATGCCTTATGTCACTTGAAAACTAGTGGAGTGCCTAATCAACTGAGAAAGAAGAAAGGTCATTTGTACCCATGTGCCCATGAGCTAACCCTGAACTGGCTTATTGGACCTCTTTATGTACATGTATACCGTATTATATAGATGATGACTGGCGAGGGAGGGAACATACCGAATGTTCCGCCAGAAGGGTTTGAAATGCTGTTGAGGGACTTATAGCCTCCCGAAATAGCTCTTCAAACCCTACGGGTGGAACGTTTGGTACATGTTCCCGACAACAAAAGTCATCATCTGTTGTATGATATGGGTTAGTCAAATACAATGTACCAGGCAAATTTATCCTATTGATAGCATGGAAAATATGAGCGTTCAATCGTTTGGTATCGTTTGTCATTTGTTACATGAAAATGTTTTCCCGTGGGAGAACATTACAAAAATGTTCTGCCCATGGGCGAACATAACCAATGTGCCTCCATCACATGACTGTGTTTAGCCAATCACTAACCGGTATTTGACTAACCCATTTGATATATTATAATGCATGACTATAATGTTATTTTCATATTTTTCTGCATGTTCGCTCATCCTGTAGCGTGAATGAATTAGCGGTTGTAATGTGGACCACGTACCTGCCTACAATGTGCTGCCAATGGCAGTTTGAAGTGCTCTTTCAATTGAAACCATTAATTTTGCCAGCGCTCTTTAGACCCTTTCAAATTTTAGTACCTTTTTGATAGCCTTTCATTCAAAGTATCTCTTCACACCCTTTCTTTTGACAGAACCCTTTCTGTAACTTTCATTTGGTGGAAGCTGTTAGATATCCCTGTCGTCCTCAGTACTTCTGTGAACTCTTTCATTTTGCACAACAGTTTCTTGTACTCTTCTTACCCTAGCTGTGTTGTAGACCCTTACAAATTACAGTAACTTTTTGGTAACCCTTTCATTTTGCAGAAGAGTTTCCATATTAACCCCATTCATTCTCAGCTCTGTTGTAGACCCTTTCAAATTACAGTAGTTTGCTAGTTGCCCAAGTATGCCATGTTCTTCTTTGGAAAGAGTCTGCAAGAATGCATGAGGTAAACTTGCAATACCCATGAGCCCTAGACCCTCTGAGTCTCTCTTGTTTGTTTGTTTGTTTGTTTGTTTGTTTTTCTTCATTTCTTTTGATCATTTTCATTTGTTCGGTACACAACACTCAGCTACTGCAGCTACAGGTCAGATATCTCAACCATCGGCTACCACAGCCAGTACAGGAGGGTTAGGAGCTGGTCTGGGGTTCTCCCTTGGAACAGCTGCAGCATCTAACACAAGTGAGTGCAGTGATTGTCAGCCTAGAACAAGATTGTGTGATCTAGTGGAGTATGACAGTGCCATGAGCACTGAAAGGTGGACCTGTGTGCTATACAAGTAGCCACTATTATTACATTGTATTATTATAATTACAACTTTTTGTGGAGTAGAGGTCACTCTTGCACAATTATTCCATTAGAGCACATCAACTCCTGAATGTTGGGTAGTAGCATTTTGGTTAAATTTGCTCAGATTTTGGTTCTAGCTACCTGGAAAGAATTCAGCCATCCCTTCACAGGACTTGGTTCTAGCTACCTGGAAAGAATTCAGCCATCCCTTCACAGGACTTGGTTCTAGCTACCTGGAAAGAATTCAGCCATCCCTTCACAGGACTTGGTTCTAGCTACCTGGATAGAATTCAGCCATCCCTTCACAGGACTTGGTTCTAGCTACCTGAAAGAATTCAGCCATTCCTTCACAGGACTTGGTTCTAGCTATCCCTTCACAGGACTTGGTTCTAGCTACCTGGAAAGAATTCAGCCATCCCTTCACAGGACTTGGTTCTAGCTACCTGGAAAGAATTCAGCCATCCCTTGACAGGACTTGGTTCTAGCTACCTGGAAAGAATTCAGCCATCCCTTCACAGGACTTGGTTCTAGCTACCTGGAAAGAATTCAGCCATTCCTTCACAGGACTTGGTTCTAGCTACCTGGAAAGAATTCAGCCATCCCTTCACAGGACTTGGTTCTAGCTACCTGGAAAGAATTCAGCCATCCCTTCACAGGACTTGGTTCTAACTACCTGGAAAGAATTCAGCCATCCCTTCACAGGACTTGGTTCTAGCTACCTGGAAAGAATTCAGCCATTCCTTCACAGGACTTGGTTCTAGCTACCTGGAAAGAATTCAGCCATCCCTTCACAGGACTTGGCTCTAGCTGCCTGGAAAGAATTCAGCCATCCCTTCACAGGACTTGGCTCTAGCTACCTGGAAAGAATTCAGCCATCCCTTCACAGGACTTGGTTCTAGCTACCTGGAAAGAATTCAGCCATCCCTTCACAGGACTTGGTTCTAGCTACCTGGAAAGAATTCAGCCATTTCTTCACAGGACTTGGTTCTAGCTACCTGGAAAGAATTCAGCCATCCCTTCACAGGACTTGGTTCTAGCTACCTGGAAAGAATTGAGCCATCCCTTGACAGGACTTGGTTCTAGCTACCTGGAAAGGATTCAGCCATCCCTTCACAGGACTTGGTTCTAGCTACCTGGAAAGAATTCAGCCATCCCTTCACAGGACTTGGTTCTAGCTACCTGGAAAGAATTCAGCCATCCCTTCACAGGACTTGGTTCTAGCTACCTGGAAAGAATTCAGCCATTCCTTCACAGGACTTGGTTCTAGCTACCTTGAAAGAAATCAGCCATCCCTTCACAGGACTTGGTTCTAGCTACCTGGAAAGAATTCAGCCATCCCTTCACAGGACTTGGTTCTAGCTACCTGGAAAGAATTCAGCCATCCCTTGACAGGACTTGGTTCTAGCTACCTGGAAAGAATTCAGCCATCCCTTGACAGGACTTGGTTCTAGCTACCTGGAAAGAATTCAGCCATTTCTTCACAGGACTTGGTTCTAGCTACCTGGAAAGAATTCAGCCATCCCTTGACAGGACTTGGTTCTAGCTACCTGGAAAGAATTCAGCCATCCCTTGACAGGACTTGGTTCTAGCTACCTGGAAAGAATTCAGCCATCCCTTGACAGGACTTGGTTCTAGCTGCCTGGAAAGAATTCAGCCATCCCTTCACAGGACTTGGTTCTAGCTACCTGGAAAGAATTCAGCCATCCCTTGACAGGACTTGGTTCTAGCTACCTGGAAAGAATTCAGCCATCCCTTCACAGGACTTGGTTCTAGCTACCTGGAAAGAATTCAGCCATCCCTTCACAGGACTTGGTTCTAGCTACCTGGAAAGAATTCAGCCATCCCTTGACAGGACTTGGTTCTAGCTACCTGGAAAGAATTCAGCCATCCCTTGACAGGACTTGGTTCTAGCTACCTGGAAAGAATTCAGCCATCCCTTCACAGGACTTGGTTCTAGCTACCTGGAAAGAATTCAGCCATCCCTTCACAGGACTTGGTTCTAGCTACCTGGAAAGAATTCAGCCATCCCTTCACAGGACTTGGTTCTAGCTACCTCGAAAGAATTCAGCCATTCCTTCACAGGACTTGGTTCTAGCTACCTGGAAAGAATTCAGCCATCCCTTCACAGGACTTGGTTCTAGCTACCTGGAAAGAATTCAGCCATCCCTTGACAGGACTTGGTTCTAGCTACCTGGAAAGAATTCAGCCATCCCTTCACAGGACTTGGTTCTAGCTACCTGGAAAGAATTCAGCCATTCCTTCACAGGACTTGGTTCTAGCTACCTGGAAAGAATTCAGCCATCCCTTCACAGGACTTGGTTCTAGCTACCTGGAAAGAATTCAGCCATCCCTTCACAGGACTTGGTTCTAGCTACCTGGAAAGAATTCAGCCATTCCTTCACAGGACTTGGTTCTAGCTACCTGGAAAGAATTCAGCCATCCCTTCACAGGACTTGGTTCTAGCTACCTTGAAAGAATTCAGCCATTTCTTCACAGGACTTTCTCAGAGAAACACTGCAAACTTTTCATGCAAACCTTGGGTTTTTGTTTTTTGTTTTCCATGATCAAAATCTTCCTGAATTCTGACCGATATAACAACTGCTTTTCGAAGATTCTGTTGTAGCAAGTGTAATAGGAAAATATTTTGACCCTGCTGTAATGGGATTTTTCTTGTTTACACCTTTATAGTAATAAATTACAAAAATGTATGACAGCATCATATATGTGGCATGCCAGATTATGCCTACCAAAGCAATCTTACACACCATACAATTGCACAAAAGTTGTATGTGTTAGTATACAAGTAGTGATTGGTCACGAGTGTAATGGTACAAGATTTCGCACGAAGTGAAAGATAGAGGTGCTCTATTCAACGAGGGAAAGCCGAGTTGAATAGTGCGCCTCATCTTTCACCGAGTGCGAAATCTGGTTCCATTGCACGAGTAAAGACCATATACACTATTTGTTTCATACAACCCCTCGAATGTCAACCATTTTCCATGAAAGATGAATGAGCAGCCTCACAGTCGCAGTCACCATGTACGTACGTATGCGAAATGAAGTTGTTTACAAAAATGAGTGACAAAAGTACACGCTTGTTAACGCACTTGTAATTGTTGAGTGCGTGCGGCACATGTTTGTTTATTGTGACATCAGAGCCGTGCAATGGAACATTTTGGTCAAACAGAATTGCAGGGCTGACAGCCAGAGCGTGCGATGGAACTTTTCACTAAATGTCAGGTGATGGGCAATCTACCAATCGGATAGCTACATTCTAAATGGGTGTTGTATGATACTGCTTACATGGCAGTTTATTGCTAATCCTATCAGAGAGTGAGAGGGAAAATTCTTGTCAATATATTCTCATCAGAGCTGTTTGATTTGACTTTTATAAACACTTTGAATTATGCACAGTCTACTGTATTTGTGTTCATTAATGTAATGTGTTTGTCCATTAACATGTCAATCAGCTACAGCAGCCTCAACGGGATTAAAGCTTGGTGGTCTAACAACCTCAGCACCAGGTGGTTTGACACTGAGCACAGCAACAACCTCTGCACCAGGAGGCTTAGGAGGTGAGCAGCTGCCTAGGAGATGGTGTCAACCATGTCTATGTATCTTAACTACTTTGTAGTATCTTCCTAGTTGAATCTTTTGATAACTATTTCTTTTACTACTGTTACAGCATTGGATGTTGTAGTCTACGTTTTCCCCAATCATTTTCCATGAAATTACTTTTATTTTTGACTAATGGGTGTGGGAGTACAGTGTATTCTCGTTAAAACAAAAAAATTCTCCTTACAACAAAATAAAAATTCAGGTCCCAAAATTATCATCTATTAATCTGTTGTATACTTTACTGTTCACCTAAAGTATAGTGAGAATTCAAGATAACCAAAGAAAACTGGGGTGGTATTCTGAGACCGTTTTATCTCTGTTTTAAGTCTGTTGTAACAAATCAGTATTCTGAACACCATTTTAATTTTTTACTAACTTTTGTTGTAACTTATGTTTTGAGTTTGTTTTATATTGCTCTCTCTTTGCGTGTGCATGCCATTGTTTAATTTGTGTGCACGCCAGAGAATGAGCACTTTTTTTTAAAATGTGCATAGTTAAACAAGGCGTGTTTTGCTCACTTCTGCCCAAGGGAGCAATCTTATTGGTTAAAACGTCTTAGATGCTACCTCTAACAATATTTCTTATTGGATATGATTATTACTGTGGATGTGGTTTTCACGACTTACAATACCATTAAAACAGTTCTCAGAATACTGAGTAGCGACTGTCGTAGCAGTGTTGTAACTCACGGGCTTACAATAGATGTTACAACAAAGGTTTGAACAGAGATAAACCGATGTTCAGAATACCACCCCTTGGTCCCAAGGATTGAGTTATAATGAGAGTGCCCTGTAAATCCCATTGTGATGTTTGTTTGTTTGTTTATTGGTTTGATTTTGTTTGTTGCTGAACTTGTCTTCCCTATGCCTTTCTCTCTCTTTCTCTCTCTCACTCTCTCTTTCTCTTGTTGATCATGTGATATCAAGCAATACAGAGGATATGCTGATAGGGAATAAATTCCTAAAGTGTAGATTTATTCATGTATGTATTTATTTTGAAAAGTCTGTGAACTTGCACCCCACCCTATTTTGGCATTTATATTCTTTGTATTGTGAGACTTTGCCACATGAGTTTGTGTCACAGTGTGTTAAGATGCAGAATATTCCTTTTGCATGCCCATCTGACATCTGCCAAAAGCTGTCGGCAGATGTTGCACCTAATATGCCTTGTTCAAGTACAACACACAACTGTATAATTTTCGTGATTTTTTTAATACTGAATTCTTATTGGATTGGACAGAGGGTTTCCAATGATTATGACCTCGTTGACTCATCTGGTGCTCACAGAATCTTTTGTTACATGGAAACATCTGTTGTGACAATGAAGTGAATGGTGCAATAAGAGTGATTAGATCTTGTGGAGCAAGACAATTTCATACTACAATTATGAGCTACCGTTTTGGAAGTGCTCCAGTCGTATGAAGATGATCCTAAATACTTTTAGTCTTATCAAGTGGTTGAAGCATGATTTCAGTGCAGTCTTTTCTTGTCCTTTGCAAATTATTGTACTCACCAAACCTGTGGTATAATAACTTCCTACACAAACCAGGAGGCTTCAAATTGGGTGATCTTGGAGCCAAACCAGCTACCGGGGGTGGGGGACTATCACTAGCTACACCATCTAGCTCTGCCACCTCGGCCCCGACAGGGCTGGGGCTACTAGGGGCCAAGCCCACAACCACTGCTGTTACCTCTGCTCCTGGGGCTGGACTGGGTGAGTAGCAAAGCGTTCAGTTTGGCGTGTGCTTATAGTTATATTGAAGGATAGGCAATAACTCTTAGGTACGGTACGGACTTCATCGGGAAATTCTCTAGAGGGAACACTGCTCAAGTGTGTTGAATTTGATGTGACTGACTCTTGTAATGTAATTATTACCACTTACTCAGATCCACAGTGTACTCTCAAAGTCATGACATATGATAGCTGAAATGTTTCCATTGTCAGACATCAATGTCTATAATTGGCAGTTCAAGCCAGTGAAATAACCTCATTGATTTATATCTTAAAACAGTAGTTATCTTATAGCCAATCCCAGATGGATTATACCAACAGCACATTCTCAACATTTGCTATTTGGCAGTGAGACATACTGTAAACCAGAAATTTCCTGTGCAAATTTTTGCAAAGGAGGAAAGATTTGTGAAATTAAAATGCATGTGAATGTTCTTGTCTATATGTTTATGCATTGAATGCAAAAGTTCAAATAGATTGTAAAGTTTTGGTGCTCTGCTGCCATCACTGGATGACAAGAATGCAACATTTTGTGATGTCTTTACAAGACAGTGTTATAAAAGAAATATGTGACTGTGCATCACAAAGCAAACAAAAAGTCGCACCCCTTGATTTTACGTGAGGACTCAAGAAAGGTGAAATGGGTCAACCGAGTCAATTTCAAGTTTTCAATATTTTCTGAAAGAGTTATTCTTCTTCTACATTATTCTTGAGTTTGGGATCATAAATTGAACGGGAAAGTGGGTTTTCAGCAGTTTTTCTACAACCCCTTTTTAGTAGAGTATTGTGATCAGGTTTTTCTTAGAGGCCCCTTTCATTTCCTGAAAATTCTTTGCACTCTCTTCACTTTCAACTCTAATAACTTTTGAAAGGATGATGCTACCGCTCTGAAAGTTGATATTTATCATGGCCAGAATGTGGTAATAGACCATGCTCAATTTCAGTTTAATCTGATAATCCCTTCATTGTAGGTGATACAGTGGTTAACATCATGTTTTTGTCCCATTCATGGCACAGGTAACACGGCTTAGTAAAGATTAAGCACTTGAATAGACCCTGTACTTCAGAGTCTCTTTTCTCAGTTCTCACTTTGCAGAGTGTGTGCCTTCTTTCCAATATATATATATAGGTTTAATATAGGAGAATCCATATGTATTGAGTTATGCAATATTTGAAAGCTCAGAGTCTGCTCTTTCAGAATCTGCCCATAACCAAAAATCCATGTGTGGCAACTTTTTGTTTGTTTTGTTGTGCAGGGTTACATATAAAGACTCGTTATCATATCTTCTTATTGCTAGCATGATGAAAGAGCACTTGACTTTACACCTCTTTCAGAAACCAGGGGAATGATATTACCTGCAATGTATGTCAGTAATTTCAGTATCAGTTGAGGGCTTGTGTACATTCACATCTAATTAAAGTGTCCTTGCCACCAAAGACAGTTGCATTAAAGTATGAGAAATTACTGTTTATGGCAAATAACACCACACAAACACATATATTGTGCTGGACACTTTGGCATACACTTATGTCGCCATTGTTATAGCTGTCACTTTATCAATCTGTTTTGAATCTCTTGATATGTCATTAGTATCAATACAATTCATAAGTTTCCATGCATAACATGTCATAGTATAGAAACATGTGTAGAACTTGAAATAATGCAGGGCCCAAGTGTTTGCTGATTCCTAATTCTACTTGGTAATTTTCATCAGCAAACTGCAAAATTCTGGAATCATATCACCATGACAACTAATCATTACAAATTTTAGATGATCTAAAGCCATGTTAATTAAAGGTGATGTACAAAAACTCAAGAGACAGTTGTGATTGTTTTCCACAGGTCTTGGTGCCAAGCCTGCTGCAGCTCCCACAGGGTGAGTTATCTTTTGCCTGACTCCATTATGAATAAAAGTGTATGTTGCTTCCTTCAAAGCTGATATTGTGATCCTGTGGTAGAAAGAAGAGTTGATGGTAGAAATGTGCCTAATTTTTCACGAAATTTGGAATAATGTGTGACCCGCCACGACAAAAGGATCTGAAAGTTGACGGTCGAGTCGAGAAAAATCGAGTTGAAGTCAGATCATCAAAATCGGTCAAAACCATCAAATTTCTGTCTGGCATAATTTTGTAGTGTTATGTTTCGTCTGTCATCTGCCCAAATTTCGAAGCTAAATGATCAAATTGAATGAACATCACGGAGGTTGCTAGGAGCATACCTTCTATTGTCAAGAGGTGAACACTGTCAAACCTCCCCTTGATCACGATTGCGTTGGAAGGAAAGCTTTGAAGACTGTTTTCTCGAAATGCTGATTTCCTAGACCTCTCAACATGCTCTTATAAATAAAATCATCAATATCTCCAAATCGAGAACTTGTATAAGTCATGTTATACTGTAAAAGTGGAAATTTTTGCGGTGTTGTAATTTTCGCGCATTTTGCGCAACCAAAAACTAGCACAAAAATAAAAGCACGCGAATGTTTTTGCTTGCCATATGTTCCTGTGCATGATGTCTTGATTCTGCGGAAATAAAAACACGCGGAACTCTTCTTACCGGGCCAAGCGCAAAAAATTAGTCGCGCAAAAATATCCACTTTTACAGTATATGAAGTTAAAGTGAGAGAGTAAGGGAATAATGTTGTGTCATTTTAAGAAAATCGACCTCCCCCACTTTTGGATCCTTTTATTGTAGCAGGTCACACGTTGTCTTCTTTAGAAAGATTGCTATTGTGTTCTATTTTCTGGTATGTTATGCTCTTCATTTATTCTTTGATGGTTTTAAAAGCAAAAAGAATATAATGTAATGTAACACTTGTGTAGTAAATAGAGCATGAATTGGCTGATCTGGCCTAGATCAAGAGACAATTTATTATGTTGTTGTGTATGTATCTTACCACTTCACTCACACTGAATTTTTGGTGACTACACCAGTATGACAATGCAAACAAGAGGTGAGAACATACCATATTCAAAGTAAATAGTGGAATAACCGTGTGTAAACAGGCCCAGCTGTCTGACACACAGATTGATTTACTCTATGTCTCTCGTAGGATGGGATCCTAGAGAATTTTTTGCTCTGACTCAAAACAAGATTTCCTCTTTGATTTCATTTCTCAGTGAAGAACTCTTACCACTCCCAGATTTATCTGTCTGACTTTGAAGTGGAAATGTGGTGTAAAGAGTTCCTCAAGAGTAGGAAGTCATTGTATCCAAAGTTTGGATTTGGTGCTAGCCAAAGCATGATAACAAAGGACTTTCTTCCATTTGGACCCAAGAAAAGATAATCTTGTTGTTACATGCCAAGATATGTTTTGTCTACGTTTTGGATACCCAGCTCATCAGCTCCTGCTGCCACCATGTCATACAATGACCTTGAAAAGTGCATCAACAAATGGACAGTGGAGCTTGAAGAGCAAGAGAAGGTCTTTCTACAGCAGGCAGCACAGGTCAACGCTTGGGACCGGACACTGGTCAGCAATGGAGAAAAGGTCAGTAGTGGACAGAGAACTCATCACCTGTGGAAGGAGCTCAGCGGACAGAAAACTGGGGTCCGTGTCATGAAATCATCACATGGAAGTCTTTACATACATCTCTGAATGACCAAAGGCTCATAATATGTATTTAGCTATGAGAGACTTTCAGCAAGAAATAAAATCCATTTTATGAAGTCTGTCATAAGTGTGTCTTATGAAAGAAAAGTTTCTCATAAGACTTTCATCAAATGTACCCCAGAATGACTGGAGTCAGATTTGTTGTCTTTTTTTTTTTAAAGCAGAACTCTTCAGTTTTATGAAATTATGTGTTCTTAGAAGAATGGTGGTGCAAGAAAATCAGATATAAGTGAAATATTCTTTATATGAACCGTTGTCACTGTCAGGGGAATGAGGTTTTTTGGCTTGTAATGCGCTGTAATATTAAGGGAAAATGTTACCTATAGTGAGAGCATTAAGCAATCACTTTACATGTGATGCCAGTGAATAAACACTCCTTGAACAATGCTGGAATATTCTTGTAGACCTGCATTGCTTTGACTTGTGGGATTGTGATTGGTACAGATAACTATATGTCAGTCCTTTGTAGATTGCCAG